>NC_138291.1:745000-765000 GCF_965601325.2 Salmo salar
TTTAGTCATTTACCTTATATTATAATATAATCAGGATTTAGTCAGAGATATGCTACCTTATATTATAATATAATCAGGATTTAGTCATTTACCTTATATTATAATATAATCAGGATTTAGTCAGAGATATGCTACCTTATATTATAATATAATCAGGATTTAGTCAGAGATATGTTACCTTATATTATAATATAATCAGGATTTAGTCAGAGATATGTTACCTTATATATTTATTAGATAGGCCCTTTAATCTCTCATTTACTCCCACCCCAACCCTAAAAAAGCTAATTTACCAGCATTGAATACATATAATTAGAAACTATTAATATGTAAATGTATATTATAATAATGATATTATTTAATGGTAGTAATTATAACAACAATAATTAAAAAAATATATGATATATTAAAAGCCTTTGGGGAACAGTAGGGGAAGTGGGAAGTATTTTTTATATTAGACTTATCTACTGGTGCAAATTTGAATAATTCACAAACTCAATTGTGTATTAATATTCCATTTGAAGTAAACACTCTCTGTCGGGTTTCATGTTGCAGTTTGTATGAAACAGAGAGAAGTTATTCTCCTTCACACCTCTCTCTCTGTCTGTCAATTCTGATCCAAGTTCTATGGCCACTCCCCCAACCAGTTAGTCAGTGTCTATTGGCTGTTACAGATGATCTGGTGTCTGGATGACAAACTGTCGGTCTGAAGTTATAAAATTAAAACTCAGATTTTGGATTCTGGCACTTGTTGCTGACGTTGCGCGCTTGGAATCAGCTCGTCCGTTTGAGTCGTTACTGTTGTGTTTTAATTCGGTTGGGGTTGTCCTCCCGAGCGGAGCATGAACTCCATCGACCCATCAGTCCACCACATCTCCTCTCCAACAGCAAGCTCTCTCCACCCCCAGCCCAAGAGCAACCAGGAGCCGCCGGAGATGGCAGTCTACTGCGATAACTTCAGCATGTACCACCAGCCTGGGCTCCAGAGCGCACAGAGACCGTCTGGATACGGCCTGGGAGATTACGCGTCATCCCTGTGGCTGAACGGGCCCCCCGTGAACTCCTCCACCCCTTACCTGCACGGAAACAACACCGCATCCTTTATGCCACCTTCCTACGGTACCCAGCGGCAGTTCCTTACCAACTCTCCCGGGTTCGGGGGTCCGGACCTGGGTTGGCTGTCCATCGCCAGTCAGGAAGAGTTGTTAAAACTGGTCCGTCCTCCATACTCTTACTCTGCGCTCATCGCCATGGCGATCCAGAACGCACATGAGAAGAAGTTGACCCTGAGTCAGATCTACCAGTACGTCGCTGATAACTTCCCTTTCTACAAGAAGAGCAAGGCGGGGTGGCAGAACTCTATCCGACACAACCTGTCACTCAACGACTGTTTTAAAAAGGTCCCCCGCGACGAGGACGACCCAGGTATTATCCTATCCTGTTCTATTCTATTTCTATAACATCTAGGGACATGTGTACATATATATATATATATGTGTGTGTTTAATTACTCAGGTAGGCAATGTGATTCAGCTGTCGCTTAGAAATCCTATAAAAACACGTGTTAAAAGTCTGGGCCTAAAACCGATTGAACAAATTGGTGAAGGCCTGTAGCAGGCTAAACTAACGGAGGAGGCCGAGCGGAAGCTCCCACATCTGCTTTTCAAAGGGAAAACAAACTAGGTTGAATTAACTCATTCCGTTATCATCAGCTCCCGCTAAGGGTTGGCAGCAGACTATCCTGTCCAAATCAGTCCCATTAAATAAAGGCTCATCCAAACAAACACATGCTGATAATTGATCATTTTATCATTTCATTTCGTTACTTTATTTTGAAGACTAGAATGCTTATCATAGTGCATATGTAGTGCATATTAAATCTAGGAATTGTTATCAGCAGTGTCCCATAGACTTGAGTTGAGTCAAATATCATATAGATAATATATTGAGTGGCCTTTGCTTCTTTAGCGTGGGACATAGAAAGAACTATGAGCTCATTTTACAGATTAGAATCTATATTATTGTAGAGTTTAGATTAGAACTATGAGCTCATTTTAGAGATTAGAATCTATATTATTCTAGAGTTTAGATTAGAACTATGAGCTCATTTTAGAGATTAGAATCTATATTATTCTAGAGATTAGATTAGAACTATGTGGTCATTCTATAGATTAGAATATATATATATATATATTTATATATAAATAAATACGTGTACAAGTATATATATATATATATATATATATATATACGTTATTCTAGAGTTTAGATTAGATCTATGTGGTCATTCTATAGATTAGAATATATATATATATGTAAACACGTGTAAAGTATGTATATATATATATATATATATATATATTATTCTACAGATTAGATAAGAACTATGAGGTCATTCTACAGATTAGAATATATATTATTATGTAGATTAGATTAGGACTATGCGGTCAATATTTGATTGCCCCAAAAGTTTGTTATAATACACTGTAAAAAAAAATCCTATTCTTTTTACGATAATTTACTGGAAGCCAGTTACCTGCATATTACTGTAAATAAAGGTACATTACGTTACCGTAAATGTGTTTAAAGTTTAGTGTAGGAAAATTGATGGATTACAACATAACAGTTAGCTTGTTATTAGAGGCTTCATGTCCATACTGAGTGTGCCTTCAGTTTCCTACCATGGCAGTTTATAGATAAAAGGTTTGATATTGTAATCCAGGAAGGGCAGAGAGGAGCACCCATGTTCTGGGGAATGACACAATGTTAACCCCAAACTCGTTAAAATGAGTAACTACCTAGACATTGGCTTCCTCATCATTCCAAATCCAGAGTATTAGGTGCATGACATCACTGTATGTGATAATGTGCACCATACTAAACTACTACAACATTATGTGGATTTGTACGTATAAAATGACTGGCCCGCACATGGAATGACTGGCCCGCACATGGAATGACTGGCCCGCACATGGAATGAGTGGCCCGCACATGGAATGAGTGGCCCGCACATGGAATGACTGGCCCGCACATGGAATGAGTGGCCCGCACATGGAATGAGTGGCCCGCACATGGAATGAGTGGCCCGCACATGGAATGACTGGCCCGCACATGGAATGAGTGGCCCGCACATGGAATGACTGGCCCGCACATGGAATGACTGGCCCGCACCTGGAATGAGTGGCCCGCACATGGAATGACTGGCTCGCACATGGAATGACTGGCCCGCACATGGAATGACTGGCCCGCACATGGAATGAGTGTCCCGCACATGGAATATTGCTGCTCATAGGGCTTTATTCCTTTATTATTTCACAAGTCTTCATTCTTTACTGGGCCTCATTTATTTTATCCTGTAATATTTTTTATCCCAGCATTAGTTTTCTCAAGTTTAGGATGAACACATCGCCCTCCAGTTCTTCATTGGATATGTACATAATACTAATGTGTATATATTAATAATGTCTTATTAATATATAAATACTGTATAATAATGTCTTATTAGTATATAAATACTGTATAATAATGTCTTATTAGTATATAAATACGGTATAATAATGTCTTATTAGTATATAAATACTGTATAATAATGTCTTATTAATATCATATAAATACTGTATAATGTGTTATTAGTATATAAATACTGTATAATAATGTCTTATTAATATATAAATACTGTATTATAATGTGTTATGAGTATATAAATACGGTATAATAATGTCTTATTAGTATATAAATACTGTATAATAATGTCTTATTAGTATATAAATACGGTATAATAATGCTAAAGTTTCTATTATTTATGTTCCAGGTAAAGGGAACTACTGGACGTTGGATCCTAACTGTGAGAAGATGTTTGACAACGGGAACTTCAGGAGGAAGAGGAAGCGTCGCTCCGACTCCAGTAACGGCACCAAGACAGAGGACGGCCGAGCAGCCCCGCCCAAGACCACGGACAGCCCCCAGCTCCTCGGCCCCGCCTCCCCAGACATGGAGGTGGTCAGTGAGGGTCACAAGAGCTCCTCCCCCCCGGGCCTGGCGTCCGGCGCTCCGTGTTTTAATAACTTCTTCAGCAGTATGGCCGGGCTGGGCTCCGGGCCCTTAGGGGCCTCCATTCCTCTCTCCTCTGGTCCCTCCAGCAGACAGACTAGCTCTCTGGGTCTGGTCAACGAGCTGACCAATAGGAACATTACAGCCCTCCATAGCAGCCCATACCACAACCACACACCCCACACCACCACCCCGGGCCCAGGCCAGGACAGTCACAGCCCGGGGGTCTCAGATTCAGGCCTCGGGGGCCACGGTCACCCAGCAGACAGTCTGTCTCCCTTTAACAGAGGACTGTACTACAACACATTCAGCGGAGGGGGACAGGCAGGACAGTTCAACAGCCACTTCTACAACAGCTTCAGTGTCAACAATATCTTATACCCACGAGAGGGCACGGACGTATAGCCACGGACGTATAGCCACGGACGTATAGCCACTGACGTATAGCCACATATAGCATATAGTCACGGACTTATAGCAAGGGGCTACAACAGGTCTAGGTGGACAGCCAAATCAGAGGGCTTGACCAACCAGTCCATACATTATGGCCTTCACAGGACAGAGACAGAGCAGTCCATACATTATGGACTTCACAGGACAGAGACAGAGCAGTCCATACATTATGGCCTTCACAGGACAGAGACAGACCAGTCCATTCATATGGCCTTCACAGGACAGAGACAGACCAGTCCATTCATATGGCCTTCACAGGACAGAGACAGACCAGTCCATTCATATGGCCTTCACAGGACAGAGACAGACCAGTCCATTCATATGGCCTTCACAGGACAGAGACAGACCAGTCCATTCATATGGCCTTCACAGGACAGAGACAGACCAGTCCATTCATATGGCCTTCACAGGACAGAGACAGACCAGTCCATCCATATGACCTTCACAGGACAGAGACAGACCAGTCCATTCATATGGCCTTCACAGGACAGAGACAGACCAGTCCATTCATATGGCCTTCACAGGACAGAGACAGTCCAGTCCATTCATATGGCCTTCACAGGACAGAGACAGACCAGTCCATTCATATGGCCTTCACAGGACAGAGACAGACCAGTCCATTCATATGGCCTTCACAGGACAGAGACAGACCAGTCCATTCATATGGCCTTCACAGGACAGAGACAGACCAGTCCATTCATATGGCCTTCACAGGACAGAGACAGACCAGTCCATTCATATGGCCTTCACAGGACAGAGACAGACCAGTCCATTCATATGGCCTTCACAGGACAGAGACAGACCAGTCCATCCATATGACCTTCACAGGACAGAGACAGACCAGTCCATTCATATGGCCTTCACAGGACAGAGACAGACCAGTCCATTCATATGGCCTTCACAGGACAGAGACAGTCCAGTCCATTCATATGGCCTTCACAGGACAGAGACAGACCAGTCCATTCATATGGCCTTCACAGGACAGAGACAGACCAGTCCATTCATATGGCCTTCACAGGACAGAGACAGACCAGTCCATACATTATGGCCTTCACAGGACAGAGACAGACCAGTCCATTCATATGGCCTTCACAGGACAGAGACAGACCAGTCCATTCATATGGCCTTCACAGGACAGAGACAGACCAGTCCATTCATATGGCCTTCACAGGACAGAGACAGACCAGTCCATTCATATGGCCTTCACAGGACAGAGACAGACCAGTCCATTCATATGGCCTTCACAGGACAGAGACAGACCAGTCCATTCATATGGCCTTCACAGGACAGAGACAGACCAGTCCATTCATATGGCCTTCACAGGACAGAGACAGACCAGTCCATTCATATGGCCTTCACAGGACAGAGACAGACCAGTCCATTCATATGGCCTTCACAGGACAGAGACAGACCAGTCCATTCATATGGCCTTCACAGGACAGAGACAGACCAGTCCATTCATATGGCCTTCACAGGACAGAGACAGACCAGTCCATTCATATGGCCTTCACAGGACCGAGACAGAGCTCTGACGACACCTTTATGAATCACAAACTGTACAGCCACAGCCAGCAGGCAGCTCCATTGGTCTGTTCACATTACCAATTTGTTCAGTGGACTTCACCAATACAGATCACGTGCCTGAACAACTCCCAATCCATGACAACACAGAGAGAACGGAGGAATGTATTGCAGCCAAATTGTTCCGCTGTTCATCTTTGACCAAACTTGTCAACCTCTCTATAACGATCCAGCTGCTTCTCTGAAAATAATCCACTGAAATGAACATGTAACTATATATCCAGAATCCTCTGGATTGCTTTGCAGAAATGCCAATAGGGATCACAAACCAACATTACAGCTCACCACTGGTGCAGATTTCTGCCCACCGTTTTAGCACTGAAGGTGCTGTGGTAATACTGAAGGTACTGTGGTACTAGATACTGTGGGACTAGATACCGTGGGACTAGATACTGTGGGACTAGATACTGTGGGACTAGATACTGTGGTACTAGATACTGTGGGACTAGATACTGTGGGACTAGGTACTGTGGGACTAGATACTGTGGGACTAGATACTGTGGGACTAGGTACTGTGGGACTAGATACTGTGGGACTAGATACTGTGGGACTAGGTACTGTGGTACTAGATACTGTGGGACTAGATACTGTGGGACGTTACCATGGGACTAGATACCGTGGGACTAGATACTGTGGGACTAGATACTGTGGGACTAGATACTGTGGGACTAGGTACTGTGGGACTAGGTACTGTGGGACTAGATACTGTGGGACTAGATACTGTGGGACGTTACCGTGGGACTAGATACCGTGGGACTAGATACTGTGGGACTAGGTACTGTGGGACTAGATACTGTGGGACTAGATACCGTGGGACTAGGTACTGTGGGACTAGGTACTGTGGGACTAGGTACTGTGGGACTAGATACTGTGGGACTAGATACTGTGGGACGTTACCGTGGGACTAGATACTGTGGGACTAGATACTGTGGGACTAGGTACTGTGGGACTAGATACTGTGGGACTAGATACTGTGGGACTAGATACCGTGGGACTAGGTACTGTGGGACTAGATACTGTGGGACGTTACCGTGGGACTAGGTACTATGGGACTAGATACTGTGGGACTAGGTACTGTGGGACTAGATACTGTGGGACTAGGTACTGTGGGACTATGTACTGTGGGACTAGATACTGTGGGACTAGATACTGTGGGATGTTACCGTGGGACTAGATACTGTGGGACTAGATACTGTGGCACTAGGTACTGTGGGACTAGATACTGTGGGACTAGATACTGTGGGACTAGGTACTGTGGGACTAGGTACTGTGGGACTAGATACTGTGGGACTAGATACTGTGGGACATTACCGTGGGACTAGATACTGTGGGACTAGATACTGTGGGACTAGGTACTGTGGGACTAGATACTGTGGGACTAGATACTGTGGGACTAGATACCGTGGACTAGGTACTGTGGGACTAGATACTGTGGGACATTACCGTGGGACTAGGTACTGTGGGACTAGGTACTGTGGGACTAGGTACTGTGGGACTAGGTACTGTGGGACTAGATACCATGGGACTAGATACTGTGGGACTAGATACTGTGGGACTAGGTACTGTGGGACTAGGTACTGTGGGACTAGATACTGTGGGACTAGATACTGTGGGACTAGGTACTGTGGGACTAGATACTGTGGGACTAGATACTGTGGGACTAGGTACTGTGGGACTAGATACTGTGGGACTAGATACTGTGGGACTAGGTACTGTGGGACTAGATACTGTGGGACTAGATACTGTGGGACTAGGTACTGTGGGACTAGGTACTGTGGGACTAGATACTGTGGGACAAGATACTGTGGGACTAGGTACTGTGGGACTAGGTACTGTGGGACTAGATACTGTGGGACTAGGTACTGTGGGACTAGATACTGTGGGACTAGATACTGTGGGACTTACTGCTGGTCGGGGAACATTTTGATTGAAACCACAATATTGACGCTCTTATGAGTGTAAATGCATGTTTGTATATTATATGTCAGAGGAGGCTGCTGAGGGGAGGATGGCTCATAATAATGTCTGGATCGGAGCAAATGGATCGGCATCAACCATGTGTTTGATGTATTTGATCCCAGTCCACTCATCCCATTCCAGCCATTTATATATATACACTACATGACCAAAAGTTTGTGGACACCTTCTCGTCTCATCTCATTCTAAAATCATGGGCATTAATATGAAGTTGTTCCCCCTTAGCTGCTATAACAGCCTCCTCTCTTCTGGGAAGGCTTTCCACTAGATGTTGGAACATTGCTGCTATAACAGCCTCCACTCTTCTGGGAAGGCTTTCCACTAGATGTTGGAACATTGCTGCTATAACAGCCTCCACTCTTCTGGGAAGGCTTTCCACTAGATGTTGGAACATTGCTGCTATAACAGCCTCCACTCTTCTGGGAAGGCTTTCCACTAGATGTTGGAACATTTCTGCGGGGACTTGATTCCATTCAGCCACAAGAGCATTAGTGAGGTCTGGCACTGATGTTGGGCGATTAGGCCTGGCTCGCAGTCTGCGTTCCAATTCATCCAAAAAGTGTACCATGGGGTTGAGGTCAGGGCTCTGTGTAGGCCAGTCAAGTTCTTCCACAACGATCTCGACAAACCATTTCTGTATAGACCTCTTTGTCCACGGGAACATTATCATACTGAAACAGGAATGGGCCTTACCCAAACTGTTGCCACAAAGTTAGAAGCACAGAATAGTCTAAAATATCATTGTATGCTGTAGCGTTAACATTTCCCTTCACTGGAACTCAGGGGCCTTGCCCTAATCCATGGAAAAAAGACCCAGACCATAATTCCTCCTCCACTAAACTTTACAGTTGGCACTATTCATTCAGGCAAGTAGCGTACTCCTGGCATCCGCCAAACCCAGATACGTCTGTCGGACTACCAGATGGTGAAGCGTGACTCATCACTCCAGAGAATGTGTTTCAACTGCTTCCGAGTCCAATGGAGGCGAGCTTTACACCACTCCAGCCGACGCTTGGAAATGCGTACAGTGATCTTAGGCTTGTGTGAGGCTGCACGGCCATGGAAACCCATTTCATGAAGCTCCTGATGAACAGTTATTGTGCTGACGTTGCTTCCAGAGGAAGTTTGGAACTCGCTAGTGAGTGTTGCAACCGAGAACAGGTGATTTTTACCCGCTGTGCGCTTCAGCATTTGGCGGGCCCGTTCTGTGAGCTTGTGTGGCCTACCACTTTGCCGCTGAGCCATTGTTGCTCCAAGATGTTTCCGCTTCCCAGTAACAGCATTTACAGTTGGGTAGCTCTAGCAGGGCAGAAATTTGACGAACTGTCTTGTTGGAAAGGTGGCATCCTATGACGGTGCAACGTTGAAATTCACTGAGCTCTTCAGTAAGACCATTCTACTGCCAGTGTTTGTCTATGGAGATTGCATGGCTGTGTGCTCGATTTTATACACCTGTCAGCAAAGGGTGTGGCTGAAATAGCTGAATCCACTAATTTGAAGGGGTGTCCATATACTTTTGTATATATATACAATACCAGTCAAAAGTTTGGACACACCTACTCATTCAAGGGTTTTTCTTAATTTTTTAAAATTATTTTCTACATTGTAGAATAATAGTGAAGACATTAAAACTATAAAATAACGCACATGGAATCATGTACTAACCAAAAAAGTGTTAAACAAATCAAAATATATTTTATATTTTAGAAGCTTCAAAGTTGCCACCCTTTGCCTTGATGACAGCTTTGCACACTCTTGGCATTCATTCAACCAGCTTCACCTGTAATTATTTTACAACAGTCTTGAAGGAGTTCCCACATATGCTGAGCACTTGTTGGCTGCTTTTCATTCACTCTGCGGTCCAACTCATCCCAAACCATCTCAATTGGGTTGAGGTCGGGTGATTGTGGAGGCCAGGTCATCTGATGCAGCACTCCATCACTCTCCTTCTTGGTCAAATAGCCCTTACACAGCCTGGAGGTGTGTTGGGTCATTTTATTGTTGAAAAACAATTGATAGTCCCACTAAGCCCAAACCAGATGGGATTATGTATCGCTGCAGAATGCTGTGGTAGCCATGCTGGATAAGTGTGCCTTGAATTCTAAATAAATCACTGACAGTGGCACCAGCAAAGCACCCTCACACCATCACACCTCCTCCTCCATGCTTCACGGTGGAACCACACGCGGAGATCATCCATTCACCTACTCTGCCTCTCACAAAGACACGGAGTTTGGAACCAAAAATCTAAGTTTTGATGTCTTCACTATTATTCTACAATCTAGAAAATAGTAAAAATAATAAAGAACCCTTGAATGTGTAGGTGTGTCCAAACTTTTGAGTGGTAGTGTATTTATGTGTATATGTGTATAAGTGTGTATTTTTGTAAATGATACATATTAGATTGTAACTATTTAAATGATGTACATATTCTTCTTCTAGACCCATATAGGTTATTATTTTATCTAATGATGTTGTTTTTGTTGTTCTTACCTCTACCTGGCTGTAATTGACATATCATGGAGTCAGATCAGATGGTGAAGGAGGCAAACATATACCAGCACAGCTTGACGTTCTCTTTTTATAAACATGCCTTTTGTAATTCGACCTCCTAGTTGCACAGTGACATCCCACTGGGCACAAACTGGTTCAATAACTTTGTTTCCACTTTGAAAACTGATTGGATTTGCAAAAAGGCATCAATGTACCAGCACAGCTTGACGTTCTCCTTAAAAACATGCCACAATGTAAAGGAATTCCTGGAATTGTATACATTTTTCACCTACCTTTTCAACTAAATCCAATGACATGGTTAAAATGTTATGTTGATTTCACGTTGAATTAATGTTCGTTGACAACTCAATCAAAATGTAAAATATAAACGAGATGTTGAACCGATGACTGTGCCCAGTGGGATGTCATGGTGAATCATATCAAACGAATCAAGAATAGCATCAGTAAATCATTGGGGTTTTTTTCTGGAGGAAAACGTCATGGAGCACAGTAAATATATCAGATTGTATCATCAGCTCTCAGGTTTCAATAAGACATCATCACCGTGTGTAACCGCTGCATAATAAATGATAAAAAAAATATAATATCCTCTTATAGTTTGTCTTCACTTTTCACATGCATCATCAAACTCCTCTGTGATCATCAATAAACTTAATGTGATCATATTGTATCTGGAGAGTCCCTGCTCATTGAACATGTTAAAATACAGTATGTGTTTAAATCACTGAATGGGCTTTTACAACTGTTGACATTTCTTTAGAAAGATGGGAATGTAATTTTAAATGCAGATTTTAGTACCTTTAATTATGTGTTTGCCCCTTGCTATATGACTGCAATATGACTGCTAAATCAAATCAAATCAAAGTTTATTTGTCATGTGCGCTGAGTACAACAGGTGTAGTAGACCTTACAGTGAAATGCTGAATACAACAGGTGTAGTAGACCTCACAGTGAAATGCTGAATACAACAGGTGTAGTAGACCTCACAGTGAAATGCTGAATACAACAGGTGTAGTAGACCTCACAGTGAAATGCTGAATACAACAGGTGTAGTAGACCTTACAGTGAAATGCTGAATACAACAGGTGTAGTAGACCTCACAGTGAAATGCTGAATACAACAGGTGTAGTAGACCTTACAGTGAAATGCTGAATACAACAGGTGTAGTAGACCTCACAGTGAAATGCTGAATACAACAGGTGTAGTAGACCTTACAGTGAAATGCTGAATACAACAGGTGTAGTAGACCTTACAGTGAAATGCTGAATACAACAGGTGTAGTAGACCTCACAGTGAAATGCTGAGTACAACAGGTGTAGTAGACCTCACAGTGAAATGCTGAATACAACAGGTGTAGTAGACCTCACAGTGAAATGCTGAATACAACAGGTGTAGTAGACCTCACAGTGAAATGCTGAATACAACAGGTGTAGTAGACCTCACAGTGACATGCTGAATACAACAGGTGTAGTAGACATCACAGTGAAATGCTGAATACAACAGGTGTAGTAGACCTCACAGTGACATGCTGAATACAACAGGTGTAGTAGACCTCACAGTGAAATGCTGAATACAACAGGTGTAGTAGACCTTACAGTGAAATGCTGAATACAACAGGTGTAGTAGACCTTACAGTGAAATGCTGAATACAACAGGTGTAGTAGACCTCACAGTGAAATGCTGAATACAACAGGTGTAGTAGACCTCACAGTGAAATGCTGAATACAACAGGTGTAGTAGACCTCACAGTGAAATGCTGAATACAACAGGTGTAGTAGACCTCACAGTGAAATGCTGAATACAACAGGTGTAGTAGACCTCACAGTGAAATGCTGAATACAACAGGTGTAGTAGACCTCACAGTGAAATGTTTACTTACAGGCTCTAACCAACAGTGCAAGAAAGGTATTAAGTGAACAATAGGTAGGTAAAGAAATAAAACAACAGTAAAAAGACAGGCTATATACAGTAGAGAGGTTATATACAGTAGAGAGGCTACATACAGTAGAGAGGCTATATACAGTAGAGAGGTTATATACAGTAGAGAGGCTATATACAGTAGAGAGGTTATATACAGTAGAGGGGCTATATACAGTAGAGAGGCTATATACAGTAGAGAGGCTATATACAGTAGAGAGGCTATATACAGTAGAGAGGTTATATACAGTAGAGAGGCTATATACAGTAGAGAGGTTATATACAGTAGAGGGGCTATATACAGTAGAGAGGCTATATACAGTAGAGAGGCTATATACAGTAGAGAGGTTATATACAGTAGAGAGGCTATATACAGTAGAGAGGCTATATACAGTAGAGAGGTTATATACAGTAGAGAGGCTATATACAGTAGAGAGGTTATATACAGTAGAGAGGTTATATACAGTAGAGGGGCTATATACAGTAGAGAGGTTATATACAGTAGAGGGGCTATATACAGTAGAGAGGTTATATACAGTAGAGAGGCTATATACAGTAGAGAGGTTATATACAGTAGAGGGGCTATATACAGTAGAGAGGTTATATACAGTAGAGAGGCTATATACAGTAGAGAGGCTATATACAGACACCGGTTAGTCAGGCTGATTGAGGTAGTATGTAGATATGGTTAAAGTGACTATGCATATATGATGAACAGAGAGGAGCAGTAGCGTAAAAGAGCGGTTGGTGGGTGGTGACTGCAATATTACTGCAATATGACTGCTATATGACTGCTATATGACTGCTATATGACTGCTATATGACTGCTATATTCCTGCTATATGACTGCTATATGACTGCTATATGAATGCTATATGACTGCTATATGACTGCTATATGACTTCTATATGACTGCTATATTCCTGCTATATGACTTCTATATGACTGCTATATGACTGCTATATGACTGCTATATGACTGCTATATGACTTCTATATGACTGCTATATTCCTGCTATATGACTGCTATATGACTTCTATATGACTGCTATATGACTGCTATATGACTGCTATATGACTTCTATATGACTGCTATATGACTGCTATATGACCTCTATATTCCTGCTATATGAATGCTATATGACTTCTATATGACTTCTATATGACTGCTATATGACTGCTATATGACTGCTATATGACTTCTATATGACTGCTATATGACTTCTATATGACTTCTATATGACTGCTATATGACTGCTATATTCCTGCTATATGACTGCTATATGACTGCTATATTCCTGCTATATGACTGCTATATGACTTCTATATGACTGCTATATGACTGCTATATTCCTGCTATATGACTGCTATATGACTTCTATATGACTGCTATATGACTGCTATATGACTGCTATATGACTTCTATATGACTTCTATATGACTGTTATATGACTGCTATATGACTGCTATATGACTGCTATATGACTACTATATGACTGCTATATGACTACTATATGGCTGCTATATTCCTGCTATATGACTGCTATATTCCTGCTATATGACTACTATATGACTGCTATATGACTGCTATATGACTGCTATATGACTGCTATATGACTTCTATATGACTGCTATATTCCTGCTATATGACTGCTATATGACTGCTATATGACTGCTATATGAATGCTATATGACTGCTATATGACTACTATATGACTGATATATGACTACAATATTGCTGCTATATTCCTGCTATATGACTGCTATATTCCTGCTATATGACTACTATATGACTGCTATATGACTGCTATATTCCTGCTATATTCCTGCTATATGACTGCTATATGACTACTATATGACTGCTATATGACTGTTATATGACTACTATATGAATGCTATATGACTGCTATATGACTGCTATATGAATGCTATATGACTGCTATATGACTGCTATATGAATGCTATATGACTGCGATGCACTGTGATGCAGACCGCTGCGCAACTCGAGAGGCTAATGTTTGCAAAACAAAATGTTATAAACAAAAAATAAATACATGAAATACCTTATTAACATTAGTATTCAGACCCTTTGCTATGAGACTCTAAATTGAGCTTAGATGCATCTTGTTTCCATTGATCATCCTTCAGATGTTTATACAACTTGATTGGAGTTCACCTGTGGTAAATTCAATTGATTGGACATGATTTGGATAGACACAGACCTGTCTATATTAGGTCCCTCAGTTTACAGTGCATGTCAGAGCAAAAACCAAACCATGCGGTTGGAGGAATTGTCCGTAGAGCTCAGAGACAGGCTTGTGTTGAGGCACAGATCTGGGGAAGGGTACCAAAACATTGATGGTCCCCAAGAACACAGTGGCCTCCATCATTCTTAAATGGAAGAAGTTTGGAACCACCAAGACTCTTCCTAGAGCTGACCGCCCGGCCAAACTGAGCAATCGGGGGAGAAGGGCCTGGGTCAGGGAGGTGACCAAGAACCCGATGGTCACTCTGACAGAGCTCCAGAGTTCCTCTTTAGAGATGGCTGTCCTTTTGTGTGTGTGTGCGTGTGTGTGTGTGTGTGTGTGTGGTGGTTGTGTGTGTGTGCACCTGTTTCATGTACTGTAGGATGTCAGGTCCACCTCCAGTTAGAATATGTTGAGTTACTCTGATCTACAACACAATAACCCATTATGACAGTTTTAGAACCCGATGGTCACTCTAACAGAGCTCCAGAGTTCCTCTGTGGAGATGGGAGAACCTTCCAGAAGGACAACCATCTCTGCAGCACTCTACCAATCAGGCCTTTATGGTAGAGTGGCCAGATGGAAGCCACTCCTCAGTAAATGGCACATGACAGCCCGCTTGGAGTTTGCCAAAAGGCATCTAAAGCAGCGGTCCCCAACCCCCGGGCCACGGACCGGTACCGGTCCGTGGGTCATTTGGTACCGGGCCGCAGAGAAAGAATAAATAACTTACATTATTTCCGTTTTATTTATTATCTGAGTCTGAACGATGTTTTATTTTGAAAAAATGACCAGATTCCCTCTGTTACATCCGTCTATGACTCACTCCGTCTATGACTCACTCCGTCTGTGACTCACTCCGTCTGTGACTGACTCCGTCTGTGACTCACTCCGTCTGTGACTCACTCCGTCTGTGACTCACTCCGTCTGTGACTGACTCCGTCTGTGACTCACTCCGTCTGTGACTGACTCCGTCTGTGACTGACTCCGTCTGTGACTCACTCCGTCTGTGACTCACTCCGTCTGTGACTCACTCCGTCTGTGACTCATGTCATGTGATACGTTGCTGCTAAATGAAACCCCCAAGCAGCAAAACGAGTAAAAAACAAACGTCTTTGGAAAGTTTCTTTGCGAAGTGGAAAAGGCCCAGTGAGGAGACAGAAGAGCCTACGACTTCCAAGAAAAAGAAAGCTGCATTTAACAGACAATACCAGGAGTCCTACTTAAAATATGGATTTATCGCGACAGGTGATTCCCGCGCACCAAGCCCGCTCCGGCTCTCTAATGAGGCAATGAAGCCTTCAAAACTGCTTCGCCACTTGGAGACCAAGCACCTTGCATTAAAAGACAAGCCTTCGGAGTATTTTGAAAGAAAAAAGCATGAACAAGAAGGACAGATGCAATTACTGAGGGCCACACCACATCAACAAAATGCGAGTGCACTGAGAGCATCGTACTTGGTGGCTAATCATATTGCTAAGGCTAAGAAGCCATTCACCATTGGTGAAGAATTGATCCTGCCCGCCACTGAAGACATTTGCCGTGAACTTCTAGGAGAGGCTGCGGTTAAAAGGCTGCGGTTAAAAGGATAGCACAGGTGCCTCTTTCGGCTACCATCGTCACTCGGCACATTGAGGAAATAGCAGAGGACATTGAGACACAATCGTTGGAGAGGATTAATACATCACCGCGGTACGCACTCCAGGTTGACGAGTCAATTTTAGAATAACGTAACCAAATGTGGATAAAGGGAAGGGATCTGAATACTTCCAAATGCACTGTATATATGTAGATACATATATACATATATATATACACATATGTATTTATATATATTTATTTGTATTGCGAGGAGTATTTTTGCTATGAAATGTAATAAAATGTCAATATTGTTTCACAGATTTTAGAATTGTAAATAATAATAATAAATCATTGATTGGATTTCTGTTTTAAGTTATTATTTAGAATAATTTGCCGGTGTTCGTCAGATTAAACCCTTCGATATCATTCCCTGTTTGTTAATCTGGGCATTAATGGCCGTATATACCTGACAGTCGAGTGCCACGTCCTGACCAGTATAAGGGGTTATTTGTTATTGTAGTTTGGTCAGGACGTGGCAGGGGGGTATTTGGTTTGTGTGGTTCGGGGTGTGTGTCTATGTAGAGGGGTGTTTGATTTATGTATTCCGGGGTTTTTGGGCACTGTTCTATGTTAGTGTATTTCTATGTTCTGTCTAGTCTAGTCTATTTCTATGTTTAGTTTACTGGTGTTGGACCTTCAATTGGAGGCAGCTGGTAATCGTTGCTTCTGATTGAAGGTCCTATAAGTAGGAGTTTGTTTTCATGGGTTTTTTTTGTGGGAGATTGTGCTGTGTATAGCTTTGTGCCTTACCGGCCTGGTATTCGTCGTTGTGTTTTTTTGTGTACGTGTTTGTTTTGGTTTACCTTCGTTGTCCTTAATAAAGAAGATGAGTACACATATTCCTGCTGCGTTTTGGTCCACTCTACCCTACGACACCCGTGACATCGGGGATATTCTGAGATAGCGGGACTCATGGGCACCTCATGATTCACAGACCTGCTACATAATATTAACGTTTTAGACATTAATATTATATCACTAAACAGAGAAGTCTTCAAATGTGCAGTAGTATGTCAGACAGACTCTATAGAGAGATAATCGCATGGAGAGCTTTTGCCGTAAAGCCTTTTTGAAATCTGACAAAGTGGCAGGATTAACAAGAAGTTAAGCTTTTAAACGATGTAAGACACTTGTATCTTCATGAATGTTTAATATTACGAATTTTGTATTTTGAATTTCGCGCTCTGCAATTTCACCGGATGTTGACCCGAAGAGGTTTAACAAGTCCAATCCTGATCTTGTGTGGTTCAGTTGGTAGAGCATGGCGCTTTCAATGCCGAAGATTGAGGGTTCAAAACCTGCTGGGGCCACCCATACAAGAAATGTATGCAGACACTACTGTCAGTATGTTTGGCTAAATGGCATATATTATTGGTTTCTGGCCAAGAAGTTCTATCTGTTCTGACTACATGTTGTAGAACTTCTGTCTGATTCTAGAACACTGTGGAACAATGGATCTATTGTCCTTCATTCAGTCAGTCCCGTCCCCATAGATCCTCAGGTCCTGTCTCTCTGATGGAGGGGAGTGGGAGATAATGCTGAATCATTGCTCAGTCCCGTCCCCATAGACCCTCAGGTCCTGTCTCTCTGATGGAGGGGAGTGGGAGATAATGCTGAATCATTGTTCAGTCCCGTCCCCATAGACCCTCAGGTCCTGTCTCTCTGATGGAGGGGAGTGGGAGATAATGCTGAATCATTGGAGGAAATAAAATACACATTTAGGGGGCATATTTGGCCCACGTTGTTTCATTTAGGGGGCATATTTGGCCCACGTTGTTTCATTTAGGGGGCATATTTGGAGAAAAAAACATTTTTATATAGCTATTTATTCACAGTAAGTAAAATGTTGGCTAGCTATTGTCCAGCTACCCTCAATTTTGGGTAATATAAGTCAATATTTTGGGGGCATTTTTTGCTGCTGTGAATGAGATGGGCAAATCTGGGAAATCTAGGGGCACAAAGCCCCTGTGAATATCTAACACTACTCAGAATGACTCCTCTCTTTGTCGCTGTCTTTAATACTGTTTGTCCCAAACCTAGAGGAAGACAAAATGCTGTGTTTGAGAAACATTTAGAAATTCCCTTCTGAGAGCCACTGTGCCACCCAGGTAGTGGATTAGGAGACTGGAGTGGGTTTTTTACCTATGTAATCATCATGGCCAATAATATCCTACTATTTAGTGAGAGACACTTTCCCTTCTCTACACCTTTGTTGTATCTCTCTGGGTTGTTTGCACAAAACATGACTGCATCCATTCAGCTCATCTGTATGACCTACAACTGCAAATCACTATCAAAACGGAAGGTTGTTGTGAACATTATGGAAGGTGAACTAAAAAGCACAATGCAAATCTCCATAATAAGAAACTGATAAACTGAGAGCATTGAAACAAACTGTTCTGTTCTGAATGCTACATCATATTGTTATGAATGCTACATCATGCTAACATATTGTTATGAATGCTACATCATGCTAACATATTGTTCTGAATGCTACATCATGCTAACATATTGTTCTGAATGCTACATCATGCTAACATATTGTTCTGAATGCTACATCATGCTAACTAACATATTGTTCTGAATGCTACATCATGCCAACATATTGTTCTGAATGCTACATCATGCCAACATATTGTTATGAATTCTACATCATGCTAACATATTGTTATGAATGCTACATCATGCTAACATATTGTTCTGAATGCTACATCATGCCAACATATTGTTCTGAATGCTACATCATGCCAACATATTGTTATGAATGCTACATCATGCTAACATATTGTTATGAATGCTACATCATGCCAACATATTGTTATGAATGCTACATCATGCTAACATATTGTTCTGAATGCTACATCATGCCAATATATTGTTCTGAATGCTACATCATGCCAACATATTGTTCTGAATGCTACATCATGCCAACATATTGTTATGAATGCTACATCATGCTAACATATTGTTATGAATGCTACATCATGCCAACATATTGTTATGAATGCTACATCATGCTAACATATTGTTCTGAATGCTACATCATGCTAACTAACATATTGTTATGAATGCTACATCATGCCAACATATTTTTCTGAATGCTACATCATGCCAACATATTGTTATGAATGCTACATCATGCTAACATATTGTTATGAATGCTACATCATGCTAACATATTGTTATGAATGCTACATCATGCCAACATATTGTTATGAATGCTACATCATGCTAACATATTGTTATGAAAGCTACATCATGCTAACATATCGTTATGAATGCTACATCATGCCAACATATTGTTATGAATGCTACATCATGCCAACATATTGTTCTGAATGCTACATCATGCCAACATATTGTTCTGAATGCTACATCATGCTAACATATTGTTATGAATGCTACATCATGCTAACATATTGTTCTGAATGCTACATCATGCCAATATATTGTTCTGAATGCTACATCATGCCAACATATTGTTCTGAATGCTACATCATGCTAACATATTGTTTTGAATGCTACATCATGCTAACATATTGTTCTGAATGCTACATCATGCTAACATATTGTTCTGAATGCTACATCATGCCAACATATTGTTCTGAATGCTACATCATGC
>NC_138291.1:770000-775000 GCF_965601325.2 Salmo salar
TTAGTTCCTGGGGGGGGTTGGAGTTAGTTCCTGGGGGGGTTAGAGTTAGCTACTGAGGGGGGTCTTCAGTATTATTTGATCCTGTGAGGTTCAATTAAGTGGTTCGTTTACGCCTCCCGCGGAGTGTATTATCGCGCCTCCCGTGAAGTGTGTGAATTGGAGCCAGGTCAGGACCGGGTAGAGGTGTTATTCATTATTTTTCCGCCTGTCAGATCCCGTACGGGGGTCGGGGAGACGGAGGCTGCAGGAGCAGGGGAGGAGCAGGGGGACGTCAAACACACTCAAAGCCTCTGGCTGCCCCAAGATTTTGATCAGCAAAGCATGTCCCACACCTGCACCGGCCCAGCCTGGCCTGGACTTGGGGTACAATGGAAACTCTCTCTGAAGGCCGATGGAGACAAAAACTTGAGACACGGGCTATTAACAGCCTCTCTGATTAAATAGACTTTATTAACCCCTCTTGTTCTGACTAGAACCCTTCTGTTATACCGACTAAACCCCTTCTCTTATTCTGACTAGAACCCTTCCGTTGTTCCGGGGCGGCAGGTAGCCTAATGTTTAGAGCGTTGGGCCAGTAACCGAAAGGTTCCTGGATCAAATCCCAGAGCTGACGAGGTAAAAATCTGTTTTTCTGCACCTGAACAAGGCAGTTAACCCACTGTTCCCTGGTAGGCTGTCATTGTAAATAAGAATTTGTTCTTAACTGTCTTGACTAGTTAAATAAAAATATTCTGTTATCTTGACAAAACCCTTTTGTTATTCTGACTAAAACCCTTCTGTTATTCTGACTAGAACCCTTCTGTTATTCTGACTAGAACCCTTCTGTTATTCTGAGTAGAACCCTTCTGTTATTCTGAGTAGAACCCTTCTGTTATTCTGAGTAGAACCCTTCTGTTATTCTGACTAGAACCCTTCTGTTATTCTGACTAGAACCCTTCTGTTATTCTGACTAGAACCCTTCTGTTATTCTGAGTAGAACCCTTCTGTTATTCTGAGTAGAACCCTTCTGTTATTCTGAGTAGAACCCTTCTGTTATTCTGACTAGAACCCTTCTGTTATTCTGACTAGAACCCTTCTGTTATTCTGACTAGAACCCTTCTGTTATTCTGACTAGAACCCTTCTGTTATTCTGACTAAAACCCTTCTGTTATTCTGACTAGAACCCTTCTGTTATTCTGACTAAAACCCTTCTGTTATTCTGACTAGAACCCTTCTGTTATTCTGACTAGAACCCTTCTGTTATTCTGACTAGAACCCTTCTGTTATTCTGACTAGAACCCTTCTGTTATTCTGACTAGAACCCTTCTGTTATTCTGACTAGAACCCTTCTGTTATTCTGACTAGAACCCTTCTGTTATTCTGACTAGAACCCTTCTGTTATTCTGACTAGAACCCTTCTGTTATTCTGACTAGAACCCTTCTGTTATTCTGACTAGAACCCTTCTGTTATTCTGACTAGAACCCTTCTGTTATTCTGACTAGAACCCTTCTGTTATTCTGACTAGAACCCTTCTGTTATTCTGACTAGAACCCTTCTGTTATTCTGACTAGAACCCTTCTGTTATTCTGACTAGAACCCTTCTGTTATTCTGACTAGAACCCTTCTGTTATTCTGACTAGAACCCTTCTGTTATTCTGACTAGAACCCTTCTGTTATTCTGACTAGAACCCTTCTGTTATTCTGAGTAGAACCCTTCTGTTATTCTGACTAAAACCCTTCTGTTATTCTGACTAGAACCCTTCTGTTATTCTGACTAGAACCCTTCTGTTATTCTGACTAGAACCCTTCTGTTATTCTGACTAAAACCCTTCTGTTATTCTGACTAGAACCCTTCTGTTATTCTGAGCTAGAACCCTTCTGTTATTCTGACTAGAACCCTTCTGATTATTCTGACGTAGAACCCTTCTGTTATTCTGACTAGAACCCTTCTGTTATTCTGACTAGAACCCTTCTGTTATTCTGAGCTAGAACCCTTCTGTTATTCTGACTAAGAACCCTTCTGTTATTCTGACTAGAACCCTTCTGTTATTCTGACTAAAACCCTTCTGTTATTCTGACTAGAACCCTTCTGTTATTCTGACTAGAACCCTTCTGTTATTCTGACTAGAACCCTTCTGTTATTCTGACTAGAACCCTTCTGTTATTCTGACTAGAACCCTTCTGTTATTCTGACTAAAACCCTTCTGTTATTCTGACTAGAACCCTTCTGTTATTCTGACTAGAACCCTTCTGTTATTCTGACTAGAACCCTTCTGTTATTCTGACTAGAACCCTTCTGTTATTCTGACTAGAACCCTTCTGTTATTCTGACTAGAACCCTTCTGTTATTCTGACTAGAACCCTTCTGTTATTCTGACTAGAACCCTTCTGTTATTCTGACTAGAACCCTTCTGTTATTCTGACTAGAACCCTTCTGTTATTCTGACTAGAACCCTTCTGTTATTCTGACTAGAACCCTTCTGTTATTCTGACTAGAACCCTTCTGTTATTCTGACTAGAACCCTTCTGTTATTCTGACTAGAACCCTTCTGTTATTCTGACTAGAACCCTTCTGTTATTCTGACTAAAACCCTTCTGTTATTCTGAGTAGAACCCTTCTGTTATTCTGACTAGAACCCTTCTGTTATTCTGACTAGAACCCTTCTGTTATTCTGAGCTAGAACCCTTCTGTTATTCTGACTAGAACCCTTCTGTTATTCTGACTAGAACCCTTCTGTTATTCTGACTAGAACCCTTCTGTTATTCTGACTAGAACCCTTCTGTTATTCTGACTAGAACCCTTCTGTTATTCTGACTAGAACCCTTCTGTTATTCTGACTAGAACCCTTCTGTTATTCTGACTAGAACCCTTCTGTTATTCTGACTAGAACCCTTCTGTTATTCTGACTAGAACCCTTCTGTTATTCTGACTAGAACCCTTCTGTTATTCTGACTAGAACCCTTCTGTTATTCTGACTAGAACCCTTCTGTTATTCTGACTAGAACCCTTCTGTTATTCTGACTAGAACCCTTCTGTTATTCTGACTAGAACCCTTCTGTTATTCTGACTAGAACCCTTCTGTTATTCTGACTAGAACCCTTCTGTTATTCTGACTAGAACCCTTCTGTTATTCTGACTAGAACCCTTCTGTTATTCTGACTAGAACCCTTCTGTTATTCTGACTAGAACCCTTGTGTTACTCTTACTTTAATGGAAACATGGAGCAGTACCATAAAGGAAACAGAAAGCAGAGCGGCCCTAGATCCATACATCTCTTCTGTCCTCAGTTTCTGATTATGATCCATAGAGTACAGATTTTTCCTCTAGTTTTGCCACCTTCTATCAATCCTTACATGTGTCATCTTTATAGGTGTAACCGTTATACACATACAATCCTTATTGAATGTAAAATATTTACTGGTTTAATCCTTTTAGGAGGTAGTTCATGATTGTTACATTGCATCCGGTGATGCTCTGATATTGAAGCTGAAAGGTGGAGGTATGGTCTTTAGAGAAGGGTTCTGACCCTGGACTGGTGGGAGTGAAGGGTTCTGAACCCAGAGAGAAGAGAGAGAAGTGTTCTGAACCCAGAGTGGAGGGACAGAAGGGTTCTGAACCTAGAGTGGAGGGACAGAAGGGTTCTGAACTTAGAGAGGAGGGAGAGAAGGGTTCTGAACCCAGAGTGGAGGGACAGAAGGGTTCTGAACCCAGAGTGGTGGAGGGACAGAAGGGTTCTGAACCCATAGTGGAGGGAGAGAAGGGTTCTGAACCCAGAGTGGAGGGGGAGAAGGGTTCTGAACCCAGAGTGGAGGGAGAGAAGGGTTCTGAACCCAGAGTGGAGGGGGATAAGGGTTCTGAACCCAGAGTGGAGGGACAAAAGGGTTCTGAACCCAGAGTGGTGGGAGAGAAGGGTTCTGAACCCAGAGTGGTGGAGGGAGAGAAGGGTTCTGAACCCAGAGTGGAGGGACAGAAGGGTTCTGAACCCAGAGTGGAGGGAGAGAAGGGTTCTGAACCCAGAGTGGAGGGGGAGAAGGGTTCTGAACCCAGAGTGGAGGGATAAGGGTTCTGAACCCAGAGTGGAGGGAGAGAAGGGTTCTGAACCCAGAGTGGTGGAGGGAGAGAAGGGTTCTGAACCCAGAGTGGAGGGAGAGAAGGGTTCTGAACCCAGAGTGGAGGGGGAGAAGGGTTCTGAACCCAGAGTGGAGGGACAAAAGGGTTCTGAACCCAGAGTGGTGGAGGGAGAGAAGGGTTCTGAACCCAGAGTGGAGGGACAAAAGGGTTCTGAACCCAGAGTGGTGGAGGGACAGAAGGGTTCTGAACCCAGAGTGGAGGGGGAGAAGGGTTCTGAACCCAGAGTGGTGGAGGGACAGAAGGGTTCTGAACCCAGAGTGGAGGGAGAGAAGGGTTCTGAACCGAGTGGAGGGACAAAAGGGTTCTGAACCCAGAGTGGAGGGAGAGAAGGGTTCTGAACCCAGAGTGGAGGGACAAAAGGGTTCTGAACCCAGAGTGGTGGAGGGAGAGAAGGGTTCTGAACCCAGAGTGGAGGGAGAGAAGGGTTCTGAACCCAGAGTGGAGGGACAAAAGGGTTCTGAACCCAGAGTGGAGGGACAGAAGGGTTCTGAACCCAGAGTGGAGGGAGAGAAGGGTTCTGAACCCAGAGTGGAGGGAGAGAAGGGTTCTGAACCCATAGTGGAGGGAGAGAAGGGTTCTGAACCCAGAGTGGTGGAGGGAGAGAAGGGTTCTGAACCCAGAGTGGAGGGAGAGAAGGGTTCTGAACCCAGAGTGGTGGAGGGACAGAAGGGTTCTGAACCCAGAGTGGTGGAGGGAGAGAAGGGTTCTGAACCCAGAGTGGTGGAGGGATAAGGGTTCTGAACCCAGAGTGGAGGGAGAGAAGGGTTCTGAACCCAGAGTGGTGGAGGGATAAGGGTTCTGAACCCAGAGTGGTGGAGGGAGAGAAGGGTTCTGAACCCAGAGTGGAGGGAGAGAAGTGTTCTGAACCCAGAGTGGAGGGAGAGAAGG
>NC_138291.1:780000-910000 GCF_965601325.2 Salmo salar
CCCAGCCGTTCCCAAACCTCTGGGTTCCCCAGCCGTTCCCAAACCTCTCCTCTGGGTTCCCCAGCCGTTCCCAAACCTCTGGGTTCCCCAGCCGTTCCCAAATCTTTCCTCTGGGACCTCCAGCCGTTCCCAAACCTCTGGGATCCCCAGCCGTTCCCAAATCTTTCCTCTGGGACCTCCAGCCGTTCCCAAATCTTTCCTCTGGGACCCCCAGCCGTTCCCAAACCTCTCCTCTGGGTTCCCCAGCCGTTCCCAAACCTCTCCTCTGGGTTCCCCAGCCGTTCCCAAACCTCTCCTCTGGGTTCCCCAGCCGTTCCCAAACCTCTCCTCTGGGTTCCCCAGCCGTTCCCAAACCTCTCCTCTGGGTTCCCCAGCCATTCCCAAACCTCTCCTCTGTGTTCCCCAGCCATTCCCAAACCTCTCCTCTGGCCACCCCTCATAGCCTGGTTCCTCTCTAGGTTTCTTCCTAGGTTTTTGGTCTATCTAGGGAGTTTTTCCTAGGGAGTTTTTCCTAGCCACCGTGCTTCTTTCACATGCTTTGCTTGCTGTTTGGGGTTTTTAGGCTGGGTTTCTGTACAGCACTTTGAGATATCAGCTGATGTACGAAGGGTTATATAAATACATTCGATTTGATTTGATTTGATTCTAGATCATTATTCAGCTGTGTTGATCCAGGATCATTTTTTAGCCATGTTGATCCTAGATAATTATTTAGCTGTGTTGATCCTAGATCATCATTTAGCTGTGTTGATCCAGGATCATTATTTAGCTGTGTTGATCCAGGATCATTAATCAGCTGTGTTGATCATATATAATCATTTAGCTGTGTTGATCCAGGATCATTATTTAGCTGTGTTGATCATAGATAATCATTTAGCTGTGTTGATCCAGGATCATTATTTAGCTGTGTTGATCCAGGATCATTACTCAGCTGTGTTGAATCTAGATCATAATTTAGCTGTGTTGATCCTAGATCATCATTTAGCTGTGTTGATCCTAGATCATTATTCAGCTGTGTTGAATCTAGATCATAATTTAGCTGTGTTGATCCTAGGTCATCATTTAGCTCTGTTGATCCTAGATCATTATTCAGCTGTGTTGAATCTAGATCATAATTTAGCTGTGTTGATCCTAGATCATCATTTAGCTGTGTTGATCCTAGATCATTATTTAACTGTGTTGATCATAGATAATTATTTAGCTGTGTTGATCCAGGATCATTATTTAGCTGTGTTGATCATATATAATAATTTAGCTGTGTTGATCATAGATCATTATTTAGCTGTGTTGATCCAGGATCATTAATCAGCTGTGTTGATCATACATAATCATTTAGCTGTGTTGATCCAGGATCATTATTTAGCTGTGTTGATCATAGATAATCATTTAGCTGTGTTGATCCAGGATCATTATTTAGCTGTGTTGATCCAGGATCATTATTCAGCTGTGTTGAATCTAGATCATAATTTAGCTGTGTTGATCCTAGATCATCATTTAGCTCTGTTGATCCTAGATCATTATTCAGCTGTGTTGAATCTAGATCATAATTTAGCTGTGTTGATCCTAGATCATCATTTAGCTGTGTTGATCCTAGATCATTATTTAACTGTGTTGATCATAGATAATTATTTAGCTGTGTTGATCCAGGATCATTATTTAGCTGTGTTGATCATATATAATAATTTAGCTGTGTTGATCATAGATCATTATTTAGCTGTGTTGATCCAGGATCATTAATCAGCTGTGTTGATCATACATAATCATTTAGCTGTGTTGATCCAGGATCATTATTCAGCTGTGTTGATCCAGGATCATTATTTAGCTGTGTTGATCCAGGATCATTAATCAGCTGTGTTGATCATATATAATCATTTAGCTGTGTTGATCCAGGATCATAGTTTAGCTGTGTTGATCCAGGATCATTATTTAGCTGTGTTGATCCAGGATCATAGTTTAGCTGTGTTGATCCAGGATCATAGTTTAGCTGTGTTGATCCAGGATCATTATTTAGCTGTGTTGATCCAGGATCATTATTTAGCTGTGTTGATCCAGGATCATTATTTAGCTGTGTTGATCCAGGATCATAGTTTAGCTGTGTTGATCCAGGATCATAGTTTATCTGTGTTGATCCAGGATCATTATTTAGCTGTGTTGATCCAGGATCATAGTTTAGCTGTGTTGATCCAGGATCATAGTTTAGCTGTGTTGATCCAGGATCATAGTTTAGCTGTGTTGATCCAGGATCATAGTTTATCTGTGTTGATCCAGGATCATAGTTTATCTGTGTTGATCCAGGATCATTATTTAGCTGTGTTGATCCAGGATCATAGTTTAGCTGTGTTGATCCAGGATCATAGTTTATCTGTGTTGATCCAGGATCATAGTTTAGCTGTGTTGATCCAGGATCATAGTTTATCTGTGTTGATCCAGGATCATAGTTTATCTGTGTTGATCCAGGATCATAGTTTATCTGTGTTGATCCAGGATCATAGTTTATCTGTGTTGATCCAGGATCATAGTTTATCTGTGTTGATCCAGGATCATAGTTTATCTGTGTTGATCCAGGATCATAGTTTATCTGTGTTGATCCAGGATCATAGTTTAGCTGTGTTGATCCAGGATCATAGTTTATCTGTGTTGATCCAGGATCATAGTTTATCTGTGTTGATCCAGGATCATAGTTTATCTGTGTTGATCCAGGATCATAGTTTATCTGTGTTGATCCTGGATCATAGTTTATCTGTGTTGATCCAGGATCATAGTTTATCTGTGTTGATCCAGGATCATAGTTTAGCTGTGTTGATCCAGGATCATAGTTTATCTGTGTTGATCCAGGATCATAGTTTAGCTGTGTTGATCCAGGATCATAGTTTATCTGTGTTGATCCAGGATCATAGTTTATCTGTGTTGATCCAGGATCATAGTTTATCTGTGTTGATCCAGGATCATAGTTTATCTGTGTTGATCCAGGATCATAGTTTATCTAATCTAGTAGTTGATTCATCTTTTCGCTTGAACAATAAGATGAGATAATGCCTTGATAATCCCGAGTCTTTACAGCCCTAGATTGTAACATGTTTGATATACTGTAGTAGTGTGAGCTCTCTCTGAGTCCCAACCCATGACATCAACAGGAGGGTCTGGTCTCTCTCTGTGTGAACCAGGGGGGAGGGGGAATCCAGGTGCAACCCAGGGCCATCCGCGACGCTCCGTCGGCTCTGAGCAGGGGCAGCCAGGGGGGAGGATGGGGGGGAGAGGTGAGGGGGTGAGATCTCCTCACCCTGCTAGCTAGCCGGCCAGTCGTCCGTGGAGCAGAGCTGGTAATTTGGACAGAAAGCTGGAGCGGTGCCCAGCCCTGGGCTGTGGGTCTGGGGATCTGGGGGAATGGGGGTCATTGGGTGAACCAGTGAGGCAGACCCTCCCTGGCCTGGACCATCACAGCAGGGGAGAGAGGTTGAACTTGGGATGACCAATATGTTTTGATCCATTCTCTTGATGTTCCCTCTCCACCTCTGATCCCCTCTCTCTCTCTCTCTCTCTCTCTCTCTCTCTCTCTTCTCTTTCCTCTCTCTCTCTCTCTGTCTCTCTCTGTCTAATCACTGCTCTCTCCTCTCTCTCTCTCTCTCTCTCTCTCCCTCTCTCTCTCTCTCTCTCTCTCTCTCTCCTCTCTCTTCTCTTTCCTCTCTCATCTCTCTCTCTGTCTCTCTCTGTCTAATAACTGCTCTCTCTCTCTCTTTCTCTCCCTCTCTCTTTTTTGTCACTGTACATTTTTTGGTACTTTTACATTTTAGTAATTTAGCAGACACTTTTATCCATCCCCCACCCACTTTCTTCACTTATTCTTCTTGCCAATAGAGAACCTGTGTGCCAACACAGGCAGCAGAGTACAAGAAGGTCATAAATCAGGCAGTAATAGATCAGTCAGAGCAGGTAATTACGGTGAAGGACTTTTAAAGAGTTGTTTGTAATGATTCAAGGTTGCACTGTCGTTTTCCTGTCATTCCCTTTGCAGTTTGTGTCCCAAATGGCACCCTATTCCCTACATACTGCGCCACGTTTACCAGAGCCCTCTCTCTCTCTCACCTCTCTCTATCTCTCTCTCTCTCACCTCTCTCTCTCTCTCTCTCTCACACCTCTCTCTCTCTCTCTCTCTCTCTCTCTCTCTCTCACCTCTCTCTCTCTCTCTCTCTCTCTCACCTCTCTCTCTCTCTCTCTCACACCTCTCTCACACCTCTCTCTCTCTCTCTCTCTCTCTCTCTCTCTCTCTCTCTCTCTCTCTCCCCCCCTCTCTCTCCCCTCTCTCTCCCCTCTCTCTCTCTCCCCTCTCTCTCCCCCTCTCTCTCTCTCTCTCTCTCTCACCTCTCTCTCTCTCACCTCTCTCTCTCACACCTCTCTCTCTCTCTCTCTCACCTCTCTCTCTCACCTCTCTCTCTCTCTCTCTCTCTCTCTCTCTCTCTCTCTCAATTCATTTTCAATTTAAGGGCTTTATTGGCATGGGAAACATATGTTAACATTGCCAAAGTAAGTGAACTAGATAATAAACAAAAGTGAAATAAACAAACAAATAGCACATTAATAAACATTACACTCACGAAATTTCCAAAAGAATAAAGACATTACAAATGTCATATTATGTCGATATACAGTGTTGTAATGATGTGCAGATTGTTAAAGTACAAAATGGAAAATAAATAAACATAAATATGGGTTGTATTTACAATTGTGTTGGTGCTTCACTACGTCAAATCAAATCAAATCAAATGTATTTATATAGCCCTTCTTACATCAGCTGATATATCAAAGTGCTGTACAGAAACCCAGCCTAAAACCCCAAACAGCAAGCAATGCAGGTGTAGAAGCACGGTGGCTAGGAAAAACTCCCTACAAATGCCAAAACCTAGGAAGAAACCTAGAGAGGAACCAGGCTATGAGGGGTGACCAGTCCTCTTCTGGCTGTGCCGGGTGGAGATTATAACAGAACATGCCAAGATGTACAAATGTTCATAAATGACCAGCACGGTCAAATAATAGTAATCACAGTGAACAGGTCAGGGTTCCATAGCCGCAGGCAGAACAGTTGAAACTGGAGCAGCAGCACGGCCAGGTGAACTGGGGACAACAAGGAGTCATCATGCCAGGTAGTCCTGAGGCATGGTCCTAGGGCTCAGGTCCTCCGAGAGAGAGAGAGAAAGAAAAGAGAAAGAGAGAATTAGAGAGAGCATACTTAAATTCACACAGGACACCGGATAAGACAGGAGAAATACTCCAGATGTGACAGACTGACCCTAGCCCCCCGACACATAAACTACTGCAGCATAAATACTGGAGGCTGAGACAGGAGGGGTCAGGAGACACTGTGGCCCCATCTGATGATACCCCCGGACAGGGCCAAACAGGCAGGATATAACCCCACCCACTTTGCCAAAGCATAGCCTCCACACCACTAGAGGGATATCTTCAACCACCAACTTACCATCCTGAGACAAGGCCGGGTATAGCCCACAAAGATCTCCGCCATGGCACAACCCAAGGGGGGGCGCCAACCCAGACAGGAAGACCACGTCAGTGACTCAACCCACTCAAGGGACGCACCCCTCCTAGAGACGGCATTGAAGAGCACCAGTAAGCCAATGTAATAGGGTCAGAGGCAGAGAATCCCAGTGGAAAGAGGGGAACCGGCCAGGCAGAGACAGCAAGGGTGGTTCGTTGCTCCAGTGCCTTTCCGTTCACCTTCACACTCCTGGGCCAGACTACACTCAGTCATAGGACCTACTGAAGAAATGAGTCTTCAAAAAAGACTTAAAGGTTGAGACCGAGTCTGCGTCTCTCATACTAGTTGCCCTTTTCTCGTGGCAACAGGTCACAAATCTTGCTGCTGTGATGATTTCACCCAATAGATATGGGAGATGGGTTTGTTTTCGAATTCTTTGTTGATCTGTGTAATCTGAGGGAAATATGTCTCTAATATGGTCATACATTTGGCAGGAGGTTAGAAAGCTCAGTTTCCACCTAATTTTGTGGGCAGTGTGCACATAGCCTGTCTTCTCATGAGAGCCAGGTCTGCCTACCGCGTCCTTTCTCAATAGCAAGGCTATGCTCACTGAGTCTGTACATAGTCAAAGCTTTCCTTAAGTTTGGGTCAGTCACAGTGGTCAGGTATTCTGACACTGTGTACTCTCTGTTTAGGGACAAATAGCATTCTAGTTTGCTTTGTTTTTTTGTAAATATTTTCAAATGTGTCAAGTAATTATCTTTTTGTTTTCCCATGATTTGGTTGGGTCTAATTATGTTCCGCTTACTTAGGGGACTCTTCTCCAGGTTCATCTCTCTGTAGGTGATGGCTTTGTTATGGAAGGTTTGGGAATTTCTTTCTTTTAGGTGGTTGTTGAATTTAACATCTCCTTTCTGGATTTTGATAATTAGCGGGAATCGGCCTAATTCTGCTCTACCTATGCGGACCCCAGACCTCACAACCATAAAGGGCAATGGGTTCTATGACTGATTCAAGTATTTTTAGACAGATCCTAATTGGTATGTCTAATTTTATGTTCCTTTTGACGGCATAGAAGGCCCTTCTTACCTTGTCTCTCAGATAGTTCACAGCTTTGTGGAAGTTATCTTTGGCGCTGATGTTTAGGCCGAGGTATGTATCATTTTTTGTGTGCTCTAGGGCAACGGTGTCTAGATGGAATTTGTATTTGTGGTCCTGGCAACTGGACCTTTATTGGAACACCATTATTTTTGTCTTACTGAGATTTACTGTCAGGGCCCAGGTCTGGCAGAATCTGTACAGAAGATCTAGGTGCTGCTGTAGGCCCTCCTTGGTTGGGGACAGAAGCACCAGATCATCAGCAAACAGTAGACATTTGACTTCAGATTCTAGTAGGGTGAGGCCGGGTGCTGCAGACTGTTCTAGTGTCCTCGCTAATTCGTTGATATATATGTTGTAGAGGGTGGGGCTCAAGCTGCATCCCTGTCTCACCCCACGGCCCCTGTGGAAAGAAATGGGTATGTTTTTTTACCTATTTTAACCACACACTTGTTGTTTGTGTACATGGATTTTATAATGTTGTATGTTTTTCCCCCAGCATCCCTTTCCATCAATTTTGAAATCAACAAAGCATGAGAAGACTTTTCCTTTGTTTTGTTTTTTTGTTTGTCAATTATGGTGTGCAGGGTGAGTACGTGGTCTGTCGTGTGGTAATTTGGTAAAAAGCCAATTTGACATTTGCTCAGTATATTGTTTTAACTAAGGAAATGTACGAGTCTGCTGTTAATGACAATGCAGAGGATTCTCCCAAGGTTGCTGTTGACGCATATCCCACGGTAGTTATTGGGGTCAAATTCATCTCCACTTTTGTGGATTGGGGTGATCAGTCCTTGGTTCCAAATATTGTGGAAGATGCCAGATCTAAGGATGATGATAAAGAGTTTAATTATAGCCAATTGGAATTTGTGGTCTGTATATTTTATCATTTCATTGAAGATACCATCAACACCACAGGCCTTTTTGGGTTGGAGGGTTTGTATTTTGTCCTGTAGTGCATTCAATGTAATTGGAGAATCCAGTGGGTTCCGGTAGTTTTCAATAGTTGATTCTAATATTTGCATTTTATCATGTATATATGTGTTTTCTGTTTGTTCTTTGTTGTAGGGCCAAAAAGATTGGAGAAGTGGTTTACCCATCATGTCTGTTTTGGATAGATAACTTGTTGTGTTGTTGTCTCTTCAGTGTTTTCCAATTTTCCCAGAAGTGGTTAGAGTCTATGGATTCTTCAATTACATTGAGCTGATTTCTGACGTGCTGTTCCTTCTTTTTCCATAGTGTATTTCTGTATTGTTTTAATGATTCACCATAGTGAAGGCGTAGGCTCAGGTCTTCTGGGTTTCTATGTTTTTGGTTGGACAGGTTTCTCAATATCTTTCTTAGGTTTTTGCATTCTTCATCAAACCATTTGTCATTGTTGTTATTTGTCTTTGGTTTTATGTTTGACATTTTTATATTTGATAGGGAAGCTTAGAGGTCAAATATACTGTTTAGGTTTTCTACTGCCAGGTTTACACCTTCACTATTACAGTGGGACATTTTGTAAGGGGTGGCAGGGTAGCCTAGTGGTTATGAGCGTTGGACTAGTAACTGAAAGGTTGCAAGTTTGAATCCCCAAGCTGACAAGGTACAAATCTGTCGTTCTACCCCTGAACAAGGCAGTTAACCCACTGTTCCTAGGCCTTAATTGAAAATAAGAATTTGTTCTTAACTAGTAAAAAAATTACCATAAAAAGGACTGATGCTGGACAGGAGCAGCAGGTATATGGAGTCAAACATTTATTCAGGAATGGACATTGAACACGACAGGAACAGTGTTAGCACACGGACATATGACAAACACTTGTGAAGCAGGGAACAGAGCTAGGAAGCAGACAGATATAGGGAAGAAAATTACACAAGTAATTGAGTCCATGTGAGTCCAATGAGTGCTAATGCGTGTGACGGGGAAAGGCAGGTGTGTGTAATGTTGGGGAGTCTGGCCCCCTTGAGTGCCAGAGGAAGGAGGAGCAGTTGTGACAGGGATTGAAATCTTGAAGGAATTGAAATTGTTGTTGCCTAATTGTTTTTTGGTAGTTTTCCACACTACTTTCCTTCCATCTATAGCATTCCTTAATATGATTCAGTTCCTTTAGGTTTGATGCCTCATGATTGAGTATTGCTCTGTTCAAGTAGACTGTGATTTTGCTGTGATCTGATAGGGGAGTCAGTGGGCTGACTGTGAACGGTCTGAGAGACTCTGGGTTTGAGGTCAGTGATAAAGTAGTCTACAGTACTACTGCCAAGAGATGAGCTATAGGTGTACCCAGTGGCGGATTTAGGTATAGGCGACATGGGCAGCCGCCCAGGGCGACATCTTGCCGGGGTCGGCACGGGGTGCCTGCACAATTTTTTTGTGAATGGTGACATTTGCGTGATCGGTTTTCTATCGCTCATTTGCACATCACGTCAATGATATCATGTCACCATGTGGGACTTTGGGTCAGTTAACCTTGTCGGAGAGGGCGCCCTGATTCTAGTTTGTGATTGAGGGAAGGTCTTCCAGGCAGTAGTATGAGATGGGGAGAAGGGGAGCGCTGGAGGGGGGGTTCGCCCAGGGAGCCATACGAGCTAGAACCGCCACTGGGTGTACCTACCATAGGAGTCCCCTCGAAGCCTACCATTGGCTATGTACAGACCCAGCGTGTGACAGAGCTGCAGAGCAGCAACCTCAATGCAGATAGAGTCTAAGTATTTAATAGTTGTCTGAACGGCACCAGAACATCAAAGGTACATAAGACAGACGTTTATGAAGTAGGGAGTAATGTAGGGATCGACAGGTCTTAAAGAAGTCTAGCCAACCTTCTGATACAGTGACAAGTATCAAAACTGTCACCTAAAACCCTCAAAGGTTTAAGACTACAAGCACTTGGATACATAATATCACCTTAATCAAGAACAGATAAAAAGGTTGACTGAAATAATCTGCTTCCTACTGCTTAGAGAAAGGTACCATCTGTTTCTGTAGAAAAAAATACAACTTTAAATTGTAGTTTCTTAATAACCAGCTCATCTATATGTTTTTTAAACATTCAAATCAAATCAATATCAATCGAAATGCCTCAGTATTTATATGCGGGAACACGTTCGATTAGAGAACCATCTAATGACTGAACATGTAGTTCATCTGAAACCTTCTAATGAGAGTTTAAAAACAGCATGTATTTTAGTTTTGACATTATTATGCAAAAAGTTTTAAATCAGCAAGGGATTCCTGCATAGCAATAACATTTGACTGTGGTTTTAACAAATCCCAGCAGCCTCCCCATCCAAACCCCAGCAGCCTCCCCATCCAAACACCAGCAGCCTCCAGCAGCCTCTCCATCCAAACCCCAGCAGCCTCTCCATCCAAACCCCAGCAGCCTCCCCATCCAAACCCCAGCAGCCTCTCCATCCAAACCCCAGCAGCCTCCCCATCCAAACCCCAGCAGCCTCCCCATCCAAACCCCAGCAGCCTCCAGCAGCCTCTCCATCCAAACCCCAGCAGCCTCCCCATCCAAACCCCAGCAGCCTCCCCATCCAAACCCCAGCAGCCTCCCCATCCAAACCCCAGCAGCCTCCCCATCCAAACCCCAGCAGCCTCCCCATCCAAACCCCAGCAGCCTCCAGCAGCCTCTCCATCCAAACCCCAGCAGCCTCCCCATCCAAACCCCAGCAGCCTCCCCATCCAAATCCCAGCAGCCTCCCCATCCAAACCCCAGCAGCCTCCCCATCCAAACCCCAGCAGCCTCCCCATCCAAACCCCAGCAGCCTCCAGCAGCCTCTCCATCCAAACCCCAGCAGCCTCCCCATCCAAACCCCAGCAGCCTCCCCATCCAAACCCCAGCAGCCTCCCCATCCAAACCCCAGCAGCCTCCCCATCCAAACCCCAGCAGCCTCCCCATCCAAACCCCAGCAGCCTCCAGCAGCCTCCCCATCCAAACCCCAGCAGCCTCCCCATCCAAACCCCAGCAGCCTCTCCATCCAAACCCCAGCAGCCTCCCCATCCAAACCCCAGCAGCCTCCCCATCCAAACCCCAGCAGCCTCCCCATCCAAACCCCAGCAGCCTCCAGCAGCCTCCCCATCCAAACCCCAGCAGCCTCCCCATCCAAACCCCAGCAGCCTCTCCATCCAAACCCCAGCAGCCTCCCCATCCAAACCCCAGCAGCCTCCCCATCCAAACCCCAGCAGCCTCCCCATCCAAACCCCAGCAGCCTCCCCATCCAAACCCCAGCAGCCTCCCCATCCAAACCCCAGCAGCCTCCAGCAGCCTCTCCATCCAAACCCCAGCAGCCTCCCCATCCAAACCCCAGCAGCCTCCCCATCCAAATCCCAGCAGCCTCCCCATCCAAACCCCAGCAGCCTCCCCATCCAAACCCCAGCAGCCTCCCCATCCAAACCCCAGCAGCCTCCAGCAGCCTCTCCATCCAAACCCCAGCAGCCTCCCCATCCAAACCCCAGCAGCCTCCCCATCCAAACCCCAGCAGCCAGCAGCCTCCCCATCCAAACCCCAGCAGCCTCCCCATCCAAACCCCAGCAGCCTCCCCATCCAAACCCCAGCAGCCTCCAGCAGCCTCCCCATCCAAACCCCAGCAGCCTCCCCATCCAAACCCCAGCAGCCTCTCCATCCAAACCCCAGCAGCCTCCCCATCCAAACCCCAGCAGCCTCCCCATCCAAACCCCAGCAGCCTCCCCATCCAAACCCCAGCAGCCTCCCCATCCAAACCCCAGCAGCCTCCAGCAGCCTCTCCATCCAAACCCCAGCAGCCTCCCCATCCAAACCCCAGCAGCCTCCCCATCCAAACCCCAGCAGCCTCCCCATCCAAACCCCAGCAGCCTCCAGCAGCCTCTCCATCCAAACCCCAGCAGCCTCCCCATCCAAACCCCAGCAGCCTCCAGCAGCCTCTCCATCCAAACCCCAGCAGCCTCCCCATCCAAACCCCAGCAGCCTCTCCATCCAAACCCCAGCAGCCTCCCCATCCAAACCCCAGCAGCCTCCAGCAGCCTCTCTCTCTCTCTCTCTCTCTCTCTCTCTCTCTCTCTCAGACATCTTTTCCATTCCTTTTTTTCCCCCCACATCCAAACCCCAGCAGCCTCTCTCTCTCTCAGACATCAAAGGCAGGTGAACCCAGTAAATTACAGGTGAGGTGTCTATTACCCTTTGAAACCAGGCAAGACCCAGCCAGCCCTGGGATTAGAACAAATAAAAAGGAACGGAGTGAAGAATGAACAGAGTGAAAGAGGAGTGGAGGAGGAAGGTTTACAGGCCGTGTTGACAATATGGCATCAGTATAAAAGGTCCTAATGCAGCTTTAAATTACCACCCTGTCACACACACACACACACACACACACACACACACACACACACACACACACACACACACACACACACACACATAGTTATAACCCTATCTCTGTGTGTGTGTGTGTGTGTGTGTGTGTGTGTGTTGTGTGTGTGTGTGTGTGTGTGTGTGTGTGTGTGTGTGTGTGTGTGTGTGTGTGTGTGTGTGTGTGTGTGTGTGTGTGTGTGTGTGTGTGTGCGTTTTGGGACTTTGTTGTACAAAATAATATAATGTCATATTTTTTATTTTAATTTTTTTTTACATGAAAGGTGTTCTAGCTTCCACTAACTGAAGAAGACAGGGAGTGTGAAAACACTTTGTTAATATGAATGTTTTCATCCCATCAGCACACATAGTATTACTGTGCCAGCTGACACAGCGATATATTCAGACCGTCTGCCTTGTATTACCGCAGTCATCTAATATTAAGTTGTCTAATTTATTGTGAAAAACCCGTCATTCTGATTAAATGAAGTGAATTCATGATCTTTCTCTGCCTCCTATGTTCTGCTGGTTGACAGCTCAAGTGGAAAAAGAATCCGACCACAGCTTTTAATGCCCTGCGTCCCAAAAGACACCCTATTCCCTACATTGTGCACTACTTTTGACCAGAGCCCTATGTGGGATATTCATTTTGTTCCCTATGGACCCTGGTCAAAAGTAGTGCACTTAAATAGGTTGCCATTTGGGATGTATAAATGTAATGCACCACGCTGCACTACAATGCACCATATTACACTGCGCGACAGACAGACAGACAGACAGACAGACAGACAGACAGACAGACAGACACACAGACAGACAGACAGAACACCCACACCGCTCCCTCCCTCATTCCCTCAGCCTGCCAGGTGGCCGACAATCTCTCACTATCTAAAGAACAGATAGCAGAGGATGGCAAACAGCCAGAGAACAGTCAGGATTAACATAAACCAAACAAGGCTCTAATAGAAAACAGACCGGTCTCTGTAAGATAACAGACATGACTCTAATAGACAACATACATGACTGTTAGAAAACAGACATGAATCTAATAGAAAACAGACAGGACACTAATAGAAAACAGACAGGACACTAATAGAAAACAAACAGGACTCTCATAGAAAACAGACAGGACACTAGTTGGACTCTAATAGACTGCAGATTCCACAGATAGCTTATCTCCTTTCACAGCATCATGAAATAACATCCTTAATGACTGTTCTGATTCATGCTGCGCTGCGGTCAGAGTCTTTGACAGCCGGGTGTTTTATGGAGGTGTGGAGTGTCATTAACACAACAATAATACCATGTACTGCCTGGTGAGGTGCGTGTGGCAGTTCCCATCCCGACGACAGCCAAACCTCTTGTCAGTTTAATTAACACTTCCTAATAAACATTTACATTTTCATATTTTTTTGTTGTTGTTGGTCTCTTACATCAAAAGCTTGTTTTTGGTTGTGTAATGCAGTAATATATTACATCAAAAACCTCTTCTGGAAAAGGTTTCAGATAAGAAAGGCTTTGCAGATTTTCTAATGGAACAGAATAGATTCTAACAGCTAGATTTTAATAGCTAGAATCTAATAGGAACGTTCTAATAGCTAGAGTCTAATAGATAGATACACATAAGTCAATTCTAATAAGTAGATTCTAATTGGTAGGTTATAATAGCAACATTATAATAGGTATGTTCTAAACGGAAGATAATAATAGGTAGATTCTAAAAGCTAGATTTTAATAGGACAAGTCCAATATATAGATTATAATAAGTACACTCTAATAGCTAGATTCTAATTCTTTGATTCTAGTAGGTATATTCTATTACCTAGATTCTAACATGTGGATTCTAATAGCTAGATTCTAATATGACAAGTCTAATAGGTAGATTATAACAGGAAGATTCTAATAGATAGATTCAAATAGCTAGATTCTAATAGGAATATTCTAACAGCTAGATTCTAATAGGTATAAGATCATAAGTAAATTCTGATAGGTAGATTCTAATTGGTAGGATATAATAGCAAAATTCTAATAGGTATACTCTAAAAGGAAGATTCTAATAGGTAGGTTCTAATAGGTAGGTTCTAATAGCTAGATTCTAATAGGTAGATTCTAATATTAATATTTTAATTTGTATATTCTAAAAGGAAGATTCTAATAGGTAGATTCTAATAGGTAGGTTCTAATAGCTAGATTCTAGTAGGTAGATTCTAATATTAATATTTTAATATGTATATTCTAAAAGGAAGATTCTAATAGGTAGATTATATTAGGTACAGTTGAAGTCGGAAGTTTACATACATTAGGTTGGAGTCATTAAAACTCGTTTTTCAACCACTCCACAAATTTCTTGTTAACAAACTATAGTTTTGGATAGTTGGTTAGGACATCTACTTTGTGCATGACACAAGTAATTTTTCCAACAATTGTTTACAGACAGATTATTTCACAAGATCACAATTCCAGTGGGTCAGAAGTTTACATACACTAAATTGACTGTGCCTTTAAATAGCTTGGAAAATTCCAGAAAATTATGTTATGGCTTTAGAAGCTTCTGATAGGCTAATTGACATTATTCGAGTCAACTGGAGGTGTACCTGTGGATGTATTTTAAGACCTACCTTCAAACTCAGTGCCTCTTTGCTTGACATCATGGGAAAATCAAAAGAAATCAGCCAAGACCTCAGAAAGAAATTGTGGACCTCCACAATTCTGGTTCATCCTTGGGAGCAATTTCCAAATGCCTGAAGGTACCCCGTTCATCTGTACAAACAATAGTACGCAAGTATAAACACCATGGGACCACGCAGCCGTCATAACGCTCAGGAGATGAATGCACTTTGGTGCGAGAAGTGCAAATCAATCCCAGAACAACAGCAAAGGACCTTGTGAAGATGCTGGAGGAAACAGGTACAAAAGTATCTATATCCACAGTAAAACGAGTCCTATATCAGCATAACCTGAAAGGCCGCTCAGCAAGGAAGAAGCCACTGCTCCAAAACCGCCATAAAAAAGCCAGACTACGGTTTGCAACTGCACATGGGGACAAAGATGGTACTTTTTGGAGAGATGTCCTCTGGTCTGATAAAACTGTTTGGCCATAATGACCATTGTTATGTTTGGAGGAAAAAGGGGGAGGCTTGCAAGCCAAAAAACACCATCCTAACTGTGAAGCACGGGGGTGGCAGCATCATGTTGTGGGGGTGCTTTGCTGCAGGAGGGAGTGGTGCACTTCACAAAATAGATAGCATCATGAGGTAGGAAAATGATGTGGATATATTGAAGCAACATCTCAAGATCATGATTGAATCATCAGCATACATGGACACACATGCTTTGTTTAATGCCAGTGTCAGGTCATTGGTAAAAATAGAAAAGAGTAGAGGGCCTAGAGAGCTGCCCTGCGGTACACCACACTTTACATGTTTGACATTAGAGACGCATCCATTAAAGAAAATCCTTTGAGTTCTATTAGATACAGAGCTCTGAATCCATTATATGGCAGAGGTTGAAAACCCATTGCACTTAACCTCTATGGGACCGGCGGGACGAATTCGTCCCACCTACGTAACAGCCACTTGCAGCCTGTGGCGCGATTTTCAAAATCTTAAAAATCCTATTACTTCAATTTCTCAAACATATGACTATTTTACAGCCATTTAAAGATAAGACTCTCGTTAATCTAACCACACTGTCCGATTTCAAAAAGGCTTTACAACGAAAGCAAAACATTAGATTATGTCAGCAGAGTACCAAGCCAGAAATAATCAGACACCCATTTTTCAAGCCAGCATATAATGTCACCAAAACCCAGAAGACAGCTAAATGCAGCACTCACCTTTGATGATCTTCATCAGATGACAACCCTAGGACATTATGTTATACAATACATGCATGTTTTGTTCAATCAAGTTCATATTTATATCAAAAACCAGCTTTTTACATTAGCATGTGACGTTCAGAACTAGCATACCCCCCGCAAACTTCCGGGGAATTCGCTAACATTTTACTAAATTACTCACGATAAACGTTCACAAAAAGCATAACAATTATTTTAAGAATTATAGATACAGACCTCCTCTATGCACTCGATATGTCCGATTTTAAAATAGCTTTTTGGTGAAAGCACATTTTGCAATATTCTAAGTACATAGCCCAGGCATCACGGGCTCGCTATTTAGACACCCGGCAAGTTTAGCACTCACCATAATCATATTTACTATTATAAAAATGTCATTACCTTTTGTTGTCTTCGTCAGAATGCACACCCAGGACAGCTACTTCAATAACAAATGTTGGTTTGGTCCAAAATAATCCATCGTTATATCCGAATAGCGACGTTTTGTTCGTGCGTTCCAGACACTATCCGAAATAGTAAAGAAGTGTCACGCGCTTGGCGCAATTCCTGACAATAAAATTCAAAGTATTCCATTGCCGTACGTCGAAGCATGTCAACCGCTGTTTAAAATAAATTTTTACGTCATTTTTCTCGTAGAAAAGCGATAATATTCCGACAGGGAATCTCCTTTTCGGCAAACAGAGGAAAAAATCCCAAAGGCGGGGGCGGTCGGGGTCACGCGCATAAGCTAGTGTCTCTTGATGGGCCACTTGAGAAAGGCGATAATGTGTTTCAGCCTGGGGCTGGAATGACGACATTCTGTTTTTTCCCGGGCTCTGAGAGCCTATGGAAGACGTGGGAAGTGTCACGTTAGAGCAGAGATCCTTAGTAAATGATAGAGATGGCAAAGAAGTTCCAGAAATGGTCAGACAGGCCACTTCCTGTAAAGGAATCTCTCAGGTTTTGACCTGCCATTTGAGTTCTGTTATACTCACAGACACCATTCAAACAGTTTTAGAAAATTTAGGGTGTTTTCTATCCATATGTAATAAGTATATGCATATTCTAGTTACTGAGTAGGAGTGGTAACCAGATTAAATCGGGTATGTTTTTTATCCAGCCGTGTCAATGCTGCCCCCTAGCCCTAACAGGTTAAGTTTTTTTAACAACAGGTTATGGTCAATAATAACAAAGGCAGCACTGAAATCTAACAGTAAAGCTCCCACAATCTTCTATTTATCAATTTATTTCAACCAATCATCAGTCATTTGTGTCAGTGCAGTACATGTTGAGTGCCCTTCTCTATAAACATGCTGAAAGTCTGAAAGTCTGTTGTTAATATGTTTACAAAGAAATAGCAATATTTTCCAACAGTTTGCTAGGAGCTGGCAGCAAGATTATAGGTCTGCTGTTAGAACCAGTAAAGGCCGCTTTACCACTCTTGGGTAGCGGAATGACTTTGGCTTCCCTCCAGGCCTGAGGACAAAGACTTCCCTCTAGGCTCAGATTAAAGATATGACAGATAGGAGTGGCTATAGAGTCAGCCACCATCCTCAGTAGCTTTCCATCTAAGTTGTCAATGCCAGGAGGTTTGTCATTATTGATCGTTAACAATAATCTTTCCCACACTAACTTTACAAAATTCAAACTTGCAGTGCTTTTCTTCCATTATTTGTTTTTTTTATGCATAAATGTAATTGCTCACTGTTTATTGTGGGCATTTCCAGCCTAAGTTTGGCCACTTTGCCAATGAAATAATCATTAAATAATTGGCAACATCAAGTGGTTTTGTGATGAATAAGCCATCTGATTCAGTGAAAGGTGGAGTTGAATTTGTCTTCCTGCCCATAATTTAATTTAAAGTACTCTAAAGTTTTTTTCCATCATTCTTTATTGATCTTGGCTTCATAATAAAGTTTCTTCAAATCAAATCAAATCAACGTTTATTTGTCACGTGCCCTGAATACAACAGGTGTAGACCTTACAGTGAAATGTTTACTTACAGGCTCTAACCAATAGTGAAAAAAAGGTATTAGGTGAACAATAGGTAGGTAAAGAATTAAAACAACAGTAAAAAGACAGGCTATATGCAGTAGAGAGGATATATACAGTAGCGAGGCTATAAAAGTAGCGAGGCTACATACATACAGCGGCCTTTACTGGTTCTAACAGCAGACCTATTAGCTTGCTGCCAGCTCTTAGCAAACTGTTGAAAAAAATGTGTTTAACCAAATACAATGCTATTTCTCTGTAAACAAATTAACAACAGACTTTCAGCATTCTTATAGAGAAGGACACTCAACATGTACTGCACTGACATAAATGACTGATGATTGGTTGAAATAAATTGATAAGATTGTGGGAGCTGTACTTTTAGATTTCAGTGCAGCCTTTGTTATTATTGACCATAACCTGTTGTTGAAAAAACTTACGTGCTATGAGTTTTCAACCTCAGCTATATAATGGATTTAGAGCTATCTATCTAATAGAACTCAAAGGGTTTTCTTTAATGGAAACATCTCTAATGTCAAACATGTAAAGTGTGGTGTACCGCAGGGCAGCTCTCTAGACCCTCTACTCTTTTCTATTTTTTACCAATGACCTGCCACTGGCATTAAACAAAGCATGTGTGTATATGTATGCTGATGATTCAACCATATACGCATCAGCAACCACAGCTAATGAAGTCACTGAAACCCTTAACAAAGAGTTGCGGTCTGTTTTGGAATGGTTGGCCAGTAATAAACTAGTCCTGAACATCTCTAAATCTAAGAGCATTGTATTTGGTACAAATCATTCCTTAAGTTCTAGACCTCAGCTGAATCTGGTAATGAATGGTGTGGCTGTTGAACAATTTGAGGAGACTAAATTACTTGGCGTTACCTTAGATTGTAAACTGTCATGGTCATAACATATAGATTCAATGGTTGCAACGACAGGGAGAGGTCTAGCTGTAATAAAGAGATGCTCTGCTTTTTTGACACCACACTACAAAAAGCAAGTTCTGCAGGCTCTACTTTTGTCTAATATTGATTATTGTCCAGTCGTGTGGTCCAGTGCTGCAGCTGTCACAGAACAGAGTGGCAAGTTTTGCTCTTAATTGTAATCAGAGGGCTGATATAAATACTATGCTGCCAGTCTCTCTTGGCTCAGAGTTGAGGAGAGACTGACTGCATCACTTCTTCTTTTTATAAGAAACATTAATGTGTTGAAAATCCAAAATTGTTTGCATAGTCAACTTACACACAGCTCTGACACACACACAGGTGGCAGGGCTACCGACGTTAAGGCTAATCTAAAGACGGTGCTGGCTAAAGCTAAAACTGGCGAGTGTAGAGAGTATAGAGATATTGTTATCCACGTCGGCACCAACGATGTTAGGATGAAACAGTCAGAGGTCACCAAGCGCAACATAGCTTCAGTGTGTAAAATCAGCTAGAAAGATGTGTCGGCATCGAGTAATTGTCTCTGGCCCCCTCCCAGTTAGGGGAAGTGATGAGCTCTACAGCAGAGTCTCACAACTCAATCGCTGGTGAAAACTGTTTTCTGCCCCTCCCAAAAGATAGAATTTGTAGATAATTGTCCCTCTTTCTGGGACTCACCCACAAACAGGACCAAGCCTGGCCTGTTGAGGAGTGACGGACTCCATCCTAGCTGGAGGGGTCCTCTCATCTTATCTACGAACATAGACAGGTCTCTAACTCCTCTAGCTCCACAATGAGATAGGGTGCAGGCCAGGCAGCAGGCTGTTAGCCAGCCTGCCAGCTTAGTGGAGTCTGCCACTAGCACAGTCAGTGTAGTCAGCTCAGCGATCCCCATTGAGACCGTGTCTGTGCCTCGACCTAGGTTGGGCAAAACTAAACATGGCGGTGTTCGCTTTAGCAATCTCACTAGTATAAAGACCTCCTCCATTCCTGCCATTATTGAAAGAGATCGTGATATCTCACATCTCAAAATAGGGTTACTTAATGTTAGACACCTCACTTCCAAGGCAGTTATAGTCAATGAACTCATCACTGATCATAATCTTGATGTGATTGGCCTGACTGAAACATGGCTTAAGCCTGATGAATTTACTGTGTTAAATGAGGCCTCACCTCCTGGTTACACTAGTGACCATATCCCCTGCGCATCCCGCAAAGGCGGAGGTGTTGCTAACATTTACGATAGCAAATTTCAATTTACAAAAGAAAAAATGACGTTTTCGTCTTTTGAGCTTCTAGTCATGAAATCTATGCAGCCTACTCAATCACTTTTTATAGCTACTGTTTACAGGCCTCCTGGGCCATATGCAGTGTTCCTCACTGAGTTCCCTGAATTCCTATCGGATCTTGTAATCATGGCAGATAATATTCACATTTTTGGTGACTTTTATACTTACATGGAAAAGTCCACAGACCCATTCCAAAAGGATTTCGGAGCCATCATCGATTCAATGGGTTTTGTCCAACATGTCTCCGAACCTACTCACTGCCACAGTCATACTCTGGACCTAGTTTTGTCCCATGGAATAAATATTGTGGATCTTAATGATTTTCCTCATAATCCTGGACTATCGGACCACTATTTTATTACATTTGCAATCGCAACACATAATCTGCTCAGACCCCAACCAAGGATCATCAAAAGTTGTGCTATAAATTCTCGGACAACCCAAAGATTTCTAGATACTCTTCCAGACTCCCTCCACCTACCCAAGGACGTCAGAGTACAAAAATCAGTTAACCACCTAACTGAGGAACTCAATTTAACCTTGCGCAATACCCTAGATGCAGTCGCACCCCTAAAAACAAAAAATATTTGTCATAAGAAACTAGCTCCCTGGTATACAGAAAATACCCGAGCTCTGAAGCAAGCTTCCAGAATATTGGAACGGAAATGGCATTACACCAAACTGGAAGTCTTCCGACTAGCTTGGAAAGACAGTACCGTGCAGTATCGAAGAGCCCTCACTGCTGCTCGATCATCCTATTTTTCCAACTTAATTGAGGAGAATAAGAACAATCCCAAATGTATTTTTGTTACTGTCGCAAAGCTAACTAAAAAGCAGCTGTCAGAAGTGGTGCATGAAGTCAGGCGCAGGAGAGCAGAATGAGTGAGCAACATACTTTACTCAAAATAAAGGCACAAGGTAACAATACACTCGACCAACAATAAACGGTAGTCAATTACGCACAGGGGAAAACAGCACCTGTCGAAAACCAGACATAACGTACCGAATGAACATAGAAACAATCACGCACAAAAACATGGGGGAAACAGAGGGTTAAATACATGAACATGTAATGGGGGAATTGAAACCAGGTGTGTAGAAAACAAAGACAAAACAAATGGAAAATGAAAGGTGGATCGGCGATGGCTAGAAGACCAGTGACGTCGACCGCCAAACGCCGCCCGAACAAGGAGAGGGACCGACTTCGGCGGAAGTCGTGACAGCAAGAGAGGATGGCTTTCACTTCAGCAGTGATAAATTCATGAACTTCTTTGAGGAAAAGATCATAATCATTAGAAAGCAAATTACCGACTCCTCTATAAATCTGCGGATTCCTCCAAAGCTCAGATGTCCTGAGTCTGCACAACTCTGCCAGGACCTAGGATCAAGGGAGACACTCAAGTTTTTTAGAACTACAGTGGGGGAAAAAGTATTTGATCCCCTGCTGATTTTGTACGTTTGCCCACTGACAAAGAAAGGATCAGTCAATAATTTGAATGGTAGGTTTATTTGAACAGTGAGAGACAGAATAACAACAAAAATATCCAGAAAAAAGCATGTTAGAAATGTTATAAATTGATTTGCATTTTAATGAGGGAAATAAGTATCTGACCCCCTCTCAATCAGAAAGATTTCTGGCTCCCAGGTGTCTTTTATACAGGTAATGAGCTGAGATTAGGAGCACACTCTTAAAGGGAGTGCTCCTAATCTCAGTTTGTTACCTGTATAAAAGACACCTGTTCACAGAAGCAATCAATCAATCAGATTCCAAACTCTCCCACCACGGCCAAGACCAAAGAGCTCTCCAAGGATGTCAGGGACAAGATTGTAGACCTACACAAGGCTGGACTGGGCTACAAGACCATCGCCAAGCAGCTTGGTGAGAAGGTGACAACATTTGGTGCGATTATTCGCAAATGGAAGAAACACAAAAGAACTGTCAATATCCCTCGGCCTGGGGCTCCATGCAAGATCTCACCTCGTGGAGTTGCAATGATCATGAGAACGGTGAGGAATCAGCCCAGAACTACACAGGAGGATCTTGTCAATGATCTCAAGGCAACTGGGACCATAGTCACCAAGAAAACAATTGGTAACACACTACACCGTGAAGGACTGAAATCCTGCAGCGCCCGCAAGGTCCCCCTGCTCAATAATACATATACATGCCCGTCTGAAGTTTGCCAATGAACATCTGAATGACTCAGAGGACAACTGGGTGAAAGTGTTGTGGTCAGATGAGACCAAAATGGAGGTCTTTGACATCAACTCAACTCGCCGTGTTTGGAGGAGGAGGAATGCTGCCTATGACCCCAAGAACACCATCCCCACCGTCAAACATGGAGGTGGAAACATTGTGCTTTGGGGGTGTTTTTCTGCTAAGGGGACAGGACAACTTCACCGCATCAAAGGGACGATGGACGGGGCCATGTACCGTCAAATCTTGGGTGAGAACCTCCTTCCCTCAACCAGGGCATTGAAAATTGGTCGTGGATGGGTATTCCAGCATGACAATGACCCAAAACACACGGCCAAGGCAATACAAGAGTGGCTCAAGAAGAAGCACATTAAGGTCCTTGAGTGGCCTAGCAAAGCAGCACATAAACAAGTCCAAAATTTGTAATACGTCCAACCGGCCTCACAACCGCAGACCACGTGTAACAACGCCTCCACATGCAGCTTCTTCACCTGCGGGATCGTCTGAGACCAGCCACCTGGACAACTGATGAAACTGTGGGTTTGCACCAACAAAGAATTTCTGTGCAAACTTTCAGAAAGCGTCTCAGTGAAGCTCGTCTGCGTGCTCGTTGTCCTCACCAGGGCTTTGGTCTGACTGCATTTCGGCGACGTAACCGACTTCAGCGGGCAAATGCTCATCTTTGATGGCCACTGGCGCTCTTCACGGATGAATCCTTTATTTAATATCTGTATTCCCAGTCATGTGAAATCCATAGATTAATTGACAGATTTTCCTTATGTTTTTTGTTTTTGTTTAGTATATTGGCTTGATTCGAATAAGTTCATTTCCTGTGCTGATGGATGTGGTGTTATTAGAGTTTCCTAGAGGAGTAGGCGCTCAACCAACATGAAACGTGGTGCAAAAAAAAAAAAAACATTATGTGCATTAGGAAAGAAAAATTGCACAAATCATGGTTTTAATATATAGTTAAATAAAGTAAATAATTGTGAGGGAGAGATGCGCCTGTTCCTTCCCTGTATTGTGAGAGTTTCCAGTCCAAGCTGCAGGAGTAATGACACCTGAGTGACATGTCTGTCTTTCTGGGAGGGGAAGTGATGCAATGTGGAACCCGGTGATTAAAAAACAACATGAGGCTGAAATGAAAGAAGTCAGAGAGGAGCTCAGACAAAAGCAGATCCACCGCACTGACAGACGAGACACTTCAATCAGGTCTTTACTGCAGTCTGCTGTGGTGCGTCACTCACAGATGAATGAAAATGCAAAACAATAGAAAAAAATACCATATGAAATTGTTTTAACAAGGTTATACCAGGGATCATTTTGATATTTGATTTGGAATTTTAAGACCCCTTGAAGTATTAAAAAAATATATATATTTGATGAAGAAAAAAAAAATGATGCTGTTAGCCATACAAACGCATCGAAGAACAGATTTACTACAGATTGTTTTTGGTGCTTAAAAGTCTCCATACATCTATTTGTTCGTTCAACTGGTACTTCAGACGAGTCTTGTGAGGCCTGTGGGGCAAAACAACTGACATGTACATGTTTTGTGAGAGTCTCTCCTGTACAGAGGGATTGTATTCTATTAGAGTTTAACCCCAAACTGTTCAGAAGTTGGCAGATGAGTCCCAAAACTCTTGTGGAAAAACGGAGAACACCGTTATGTTTGTGAAAGTCGCATCTTTCCTTACTAGTTTGTAGTTAATAGTAATAGCTTGTTTGGACACTACAGACGATTTTATGAGAAGACCGATTTTCTGGATTTCTCATGGTTTGACAAACTAGCTCTGTCACATTTCACTGCAGAAGCGTAAACTAACCAATTTTGATGGGGATTTTTTTATTATGCTGAAGTCGATTTCAGCGGGGCCATGGAAATCGACTTTAGGGGGGTTTTAACGTTAAACCAACTTCCAAATGTCCAGACTGCCCCAACTTACAGTGCATCCGTAAAGTATTCAAATCCCTTGACTTTTTCCACATTTTGTTTTTGTCACGCCATGACCATAGAGAGCCTTTTATTCTCTATGCTTCCAACAACGTTCGTAACAGTTTTGTTACAGCTTTATTCTAAAACGGATTCAATTAAAAAAAATCCTCATCAATCTACACACAATATCCCATAATGACAAAGCGAAAACAAGTTTTTAGATTTTTTTGCAAATTTATATAACAAAATAAAAACCGTATGTACATAAATATTCAGAGCTTTTGCTATGAGACTCGAAATTGAGCTCAGGTGCATCCTGTTTCCATTGATCATCCTTGAGATGTTTCTACAACTTGATTGGAGTCCACCTGTGGTAAATTCAACTGATTGGACATGATTTGGAAAGGCACACACCTGTCTATATAAGGTCCCACAGTTGACAGTGTATGTCAGAGCAAAAACCAAGCCATGAGGTTGAAGGACTTGTCCGTAGAGCTCTGAGACAGGATTGTGTCGAGGCACAGATCTGGGGAAGGGTACCAAAACATTTCTGCATCATTAAAGGTCCCCAAGAACACAGTGGCCTCCATCATTCTTAAATGGAAGAAGTTTGGAACCACCAAGACTCTTCCTAGAGCTGGCCGTCCGGCTAAACTGAGCCATCCGGGGAGAAGGGAGGTGACCAAGAACTCGATGGTCACTCTGACAGAGCTCTAGAGTTCCTTTGTGGAGATGGGAGAACCTTCCAGAAGGACAACCATCTCTGCAGCACTTCACCAATCAGGCCTTATGGTAGAATGCCCAAACGGAAGACACTCCTCAGTAAAAGGCACATGACAGCCTGCTTGGAGTTTACCAAAAGGTACCTAAATACTCTAAGACCATGAGAAACAAGACTCTCTGGTCTGATGAAATCAAGATTGAACTCTTTGGCCTGAATGCCAAGTGTCACGTCTGGAGGAAACCTGGCACCATCCCTATGGTGATGGCAGCATCATGCTATGGGGATGTTTTTCATCTGCATGGACTGGGAGACTAGTCAGGACCGAGGTAAAGATGAACAGAGCAAAGTACAGGGAGATCCTTGATGAAAACCTGCTCCAGAGCGCTCAGGACCTCAGACTGGGGAGAAGGTTCACCTTCCAACAGGACAACGACCCTAAGCACACAGCCAAGACAACGCAGGAGTGGCTTCGGGACAAGTCTCTGAATGTCCTTGAGTGGCCCAGCCAGAGCCCGTCTTGAACATGATAGAACATCTCTGGAGAGACCTGAAAATAGCTGTGCTGCGACGCTCCCCATCCAACCTGACAGAGCTTGAGAGGATCTGCAGAGAAGAATGGGAGAAACTCCCCAAATACAGGTGTGCCAAGTTTGTAGCTTGATACCCAAGAAGTCTCGAGGCTGTAATCGCTGCCAAAGGTGCTTCAACAAAGTACTGAGTAAAGGGTCTGAATACGTATGTAAATGTGATATACAAATATATATATATATTTTAATCCCTTTTAAAATAAGGCTGTAAAGTAACAACATTTAGAAAAAGTAGATTGCTTGACTAAATAGTTTTCATAAAATGTATACTTTTTGAACTATGAAAATAGTTAAATTAGTTTCCAATGCGATTCAATGGAAAAAAGGACCATAGACTTGGACGGTAAAACCTCCTCCTACACCGTTTAATGTTGGTGAGGGATTTAACGCAAATTTATCAAAATTATTAAGAATTTAGCATAAACTAGCATAAAATAACTCACCAACAGAAACTCTTGAACTTTTCAAAGCTGGAGACACCAAACCAAGTGTCACATGTTCAGGCAATCTTAACTTAAAATGTTCAAAAACTTTTATAAATTATAATTATATACATTTTCATTCATTTTTTAAATAAAATTACTCATGAACAGTAACTCTTCAACCGTTCAAAGCTAGAGATACTAAACAAACTTTCTCATGTTCAGGCTATCCTAAATTCTTAAAAACTTGTATTAACTATAAACAGTGGAAATTAGCATGCATTAGCATAACACTTCAAAGATGTATTGCCAAAAATATGAACACAGTTTCAAAACTATAAATACTATAAAACAAGCTAGCAAGCACACCACATTTCTACTTTAATAGTTATTATTATTCTATTTATTCCGCTCTAAACCTTAAACAATTTAAGCTATTAAAATGAAACCAACTTCCAAATGTCCACGCTGTCCCAGCGTTTATACCTTTTGAACTATAACAATATTTAAATGAACTCCGAATGCATTTCAATATTTAAATGAACTCCGAATGCATTTCAATATTTAAATGAACTCCGAATGCATTTCAATATTTAAAAGGGCAACAAATCTACAGTTCTCCACTTCTCACCATTTAAGCTATCAACTCCAAACCAACATTGAGATATTCTCATCAATAGCAAGTGTTCATGTCCACCTGAACCTGACATCCACTGGGAGGATTGCAAAATGACAAATTACTGCATTTAAATATGAAACTGAAATGCGTCACAATGCAACTTGACATTTCCTCAACACATAATTAGTGTTGAGCACAGTAAATACCCATGATGCTGGCAGAAGAGAAGAACAACAATATATACATTTAGGAAAAATGAATTACTAGATATATGGGGGCAAATGAATGTGCTAAACAATTTATAAGGGGAATTAAATAATTAGTGTGTTTGATGAGAGCTACTGAGCTTCATTACAGCATGTCAAATTACCTTTTGATGCTGTGTATGCTTTTTGAAATATAGCCGTTAGAAATGTGCATAAATGAACAGGGGTTTGAATGAGAACCATGGGAATACAGCGGTAGCTATTGAAAATGGTCCTGCTCCTTGGCCAACTTTAAAACGTTCAGGCTAGCCTAACTTCAAATTCTTTGAAATCTTTATCAACTATAACAATATGAATTTGCATAAATTAGCATGAATAACTCATCAACAATAAGTCTTGAACCGTTCAAGCTAGACACATCAAACCAACTTTTACATGTTAAGGCTATTCTATCAATCAATCAATCAATCAATCAATCAGTCAATCAATCACTCAATCTCACCACAGCTACTTTTACATGTTAAGGCTATTCTATCAATCAATCAATCAATCAATCAATCAATCAGTCAATCAATCAATCTCACCACAGCTACTTTTACATGTTAAGGCTATACTATCCTATCTAACAATCAATCAATCTCACCACAACTACTGACCACAACTAGTGACCACAACTACTGACCACAACTACTGACCACACAACTACTGACCACAACTACTGACCACAACTACTGACCACAACTACTGACCACACAACTACTGACCACAACTACTGACCACACAACTACTGACCACAACTACTGACCACAACTACTGACCACAAAACTACTGACCACAACTACTGACCACAACTACTGACCACACAGCTACTGACCACAACTACTGACCACAACTACTGACCACAACTACTGACCACAACTACTGACCACACAACTACTGACCACAACTACTGACCACAACTACTGAACCACAACTACTGACCACACAACTACTGACCACAACTACTGACCACAACCTCTGACCACAACTACTGACCACACAACTACTGACCACAACTACTGACCACAACTACTGACCACAACTACAGACCACAACTACTGACCCCACAACTACTGACCACACAACTACTGACCACAACTACTGACCCCACAACTACTGACCACAACTACTGACCACACAACTACTGACCACAACTACTGACCACACAACTACTGGCCACAACTACTGACCACAACTATCATCATATCTTATAATTTCCAATCAATCAATCTTTCAATCGAACTACTTTTTCAACTATAACCACCATTACTACTACAATCACTACTATAACCAGTCACTACCACTACTATAACCAGTCACTACCACTACTATAACCAGTCACTACCACTACTATAACCAGTCACTACCACTACTATAACTATAACCAGTCACTACCACTACTATAACCAGTCACTACCACTACTATAACCAGTCACTACCACTACTATAACCAGTCACTACCACTACTATAACCAGACACTACCACTACTATAACCAGTCACTACCACTACTATAACCAGTCACTACCACTACTATAACCAGACACTACCATTACTATAACCAGTCACTACCATTACTATAACCAGACACTACCACTACTATAACCAGTCACTACCACTACTATAACCAGTCACTACCACTACTATAACCAGTCACTACCATTACTATAACCAGTCACTACCACTACTATAACCAGTCACTACCACTACTATAACTATAACCAGTCACTACCACTACTATAACCAGTCACTACCACTACTATAACTATAACCAGTCACTACCACTACTATAACCAGTCACTACCACTACTATAACCAGTCACTACCATTACTATAACCAGTCACTACCACTACTATAACCAGTCACTACCACTACTATAACCAGTCACTACCACTACTATAACCAGTCACTACCACTACTATAACCAGTCACTACCACTACTATAACCAGTCACTACCACTACTATAAGCAGTCACTACCATTACTATAACCAGTCACTACCACTACTATAACCAGTCACTACCACTACTATAACCAGTCACTACCACTACTATAACCAGTCACTACCACTACTATAACCAGTCACGACCACTACTATAACCAGTCACTACCACTACTATAACCAGTCACTACCACTACTATAACCAGTCACTACCACTACTATAACCAGACACTACCACTACTATAACCAGTCACTACCACTACTATAACCAGTCACTACCACTACTATAACCAGTCACTACCACTACTATAACCAGTCACTATCACTACAATAACCAGACACTACCACTACTATAACCAGTCACTACCACTACTATAACCAGTCACTACCACTACTACTGTAGAAACTACCACTACTATAACCAGTCACTACCACTACTATAACCAGTCACTACCACAACTATAACTATAACCAGTCACTACCATTACTATAACCAGTCACTACCACTACTACAACCAGTCACTACCACTACTATAACCAGACACTACCACTACTATAACCAGTCACTACCACTACTATAACCAGTCACTACCACTACTATAACCAGTCACTACCACTACTACAACCAGTCACTACCACTACTATAACCAGACACTACCACTACTATAACCAGTCACTACCACTACTATAACCAGTCACTACCACTACTATAACCAGACACTACCACTACTATAACCAGTCACTACCACTACTATAACTATAACCAGTCACTACCACTACTATAACCAGTCACTACCACAACTATAACTATAACCAGTCACTACCATTACTATAACCAGTCACTACCACTACTATAACCAGTCACTACCACTACTATAACCAGACACTACCACTACTATAACCAGTCACTACCACTACTATAACTATAACCAGTCACTACCACTACTATAACCAGTCACCACCACTACTATAACCAGTCACTACCACTACTATAACCAGTCACTACCACTACTATAACCAGTCACTACCACTACTCTAACCAGTCACTACCACTACTATAATTATAACCAGTCACTACCACTACTATAACCAGTCACTACCACTACTATAACCAGTCACTACCACTACTATAACCAGTCACTACCACTACTATAACCAGTCACCACCACTACTATAACCAGTCACCACCACTACTATAACCAGTCACCACCACCACCACTATAACCAGTCACCACCACTACTATAACCAGACACTACCACTACTATAACCAGTCACCACCACCACCACTATAACCAGTCACCACCACTACTATAACCAGTCACTAGCATTACTATAACCAGTCACTACCACTACTATAACCAGTCACTACCACTACTATAACTATAACCAGTCACTACCACTACTATAACCAGTCACTACCATTACTATAACCAGTCACTACCACTGCTATAACTATAACCAGACACTACCACTACTATAACCAGTCACTACCATTACTATAACCAGTCACTACCACTGCTATAACTATAACCAGACACTACCACTACTATAACCAGTCACTACCACTACTATAACCAGTCACTACCACTACTACTATAACCAGTCACCACCACCACCACTATAACCAGTCACTACCACTACTATAACCAGTCACTACCACTACTATAACCAGTCACTACCACTACTACAACCAGTCACTACCACTAGTATAACCAGTCACTACCACTACTATAACCAGTCACTACCACTACTATAACCAGTCACTACCAATACTATAACCAGTCACTACCACTACTATAACCAGTCACTACCATTACTATAACCAGTCACTACCACTACTATAACCAGTCACTACCACTACTATAACCAGTCACTACCACTACTATAACCAGTCACTACCACTAGTATAACCAGTCACTACCACTACTATAACCAGTCACTACCATTACTATAACCAGTCACTACCACTACTATAACCAGTCACTACCACTACTATAACCAGTCACTACCACTACTATAACCAGTCACTACCATTACTATAACCAGTCACTACCACTACTATAACCAGTCACTACCACTACTATAACCAGTCACTACCACTACTATAACCAGTCCCTACCACTACTATAACCAGTCACTACCATTACTATAACCAGTCACTACCACTACTATAACCAGTCACTACCACTACTATAACCAGTCACTACCACTACTATAACCAGTCACTACCACTAGTATAACCAGTCACTACCACTACTATAACCAGTCACTACCATTACTATAACCAGTCACTACCACTACTATAACCAGTCACTACCACTACTATAACCAGTCACTACCACTACTATAACCAGTCACTACCACTAGTATAACCAGTCACTACCACTAGTATAACCAGTCACTACCATTACTATAACCAGTCACTACCACTACTATAACCAGTCACTACCACTACTATAACCAGTCACTACCACTACTATAACCAGTCACTACCACTAGTATAACCAGTCACTACCACTACTATAACCAGTCACTACCACTACTATAACCAGACTCTACCACTACTATAACCAGTCACTACCATTACTATAACCAGTCACTACCACTACTATAACCAGTCACTACCACTACTATAACCAGTCACTACCATTACTATAACCAGTCACTACTATAACCAGACACTACCACTACTATAACTATAACCAGTCACTACCACTACTACTGTAGTCACTACCATTACTACTGTAGACACTACCATTACTATAACTATAACCAGTCACTACCATTTCTACTGTAGTCACTACCACTACTATAACTATAACCAGTCCCTACCACTGCTGAAACTTAATTCACAACCCTAAATACTTTAAAACAAGCTAACAATAACACCACATTTTCTTCAGGAAATGTACTTTTCTTGTTATTTTTTTATATTTCCCCTGTCTCCAGTGTTCTGCATAGCTCCATTCCAAACGGGACCAGACAGCAATGTATGTTGCTTCTCTTTCAATCGGATCAACCCCCCTTCAGATTCTCCTGACATCAAATCAGAATCCCTGCTAGCGGAAACCACCGTGCAGCCGGGCCAGGTAGAGGCAGCTAGACAGTTACATAAATCAGACATGTTTTTGGGAGGTGGCGGGGGAGGAGGAGGGTGTGTGTGTGTGTGTGTGGGGGGGGGGGGGGGGCAACGGAGGTGAAGGGGGGTAATTGGGGTAATGGAAGAAGGGAGGGGGGAGTTGGCTTCCTGTGACTGTTGACAGGCTCAAACGAGGCTTGAGCAAACAGGCTCTTCAGGTGAGGTAGAATCTTCAGGTGAGGCAGACCCTTCAGGTGTAAAACCAACAGTCATACACTATAGCATGCGGACTGCAAACGCCAGAGTAAGTAACAGACAGACAGTCAGACAGACAGACAGACAGATAAACAGACAATCATGAATTACAGTAATACTGTATAAATGTCATTATATATTTTCTGTGCTTGCATAATTAATTTGCTGAACAATATGTAGCTCTCTCCGTGTATTACTTTACACCAGTAAATTATTGTTTTCAATTAGCATATATACATGTTCCTCTCAGTGGTTTCCTTTGATACAATTGGTTGTATGAGGCTAGCGGATTCAGCTAATTTTAATTTGTATTTTTTTTTTTCACCTTTATTTAACCAGGTAGGCCAGTTGAGAACAAGTTCTCATTTACAACTGCGACCTGGTCAAGATAAAGCAAAACAGTGAGACAAAAACAACACAGAGTTACACATAAACAAATGTACAGTCAATAACACAATAGAAAAATCTATGCTCAGTGAGTGCAAATGTAGAAGAGTAGGGAGGTAAGGCAATAAATAGGCCATAGAGGTGAAATAATTACAATTTAGCATTAACACTGGAGTGATAGATGTGCAGAAGATGATGTGCTAGTAGAGATACTAGGGTGCAAAAGAGCAAAAGGATAAGTAACAATATGGGGATGAGGTAGTTGGGTGGGCTATTTACAGATTGGCTATGTACAGGTACAGTGATCGGTAAGCTGCTCTGACAGCTGATACTTAAAGTTAGAGAGGGAGATATAAGACTCCAGCTTCAGTGATTTTTGCAATTCGTTCCAGTCATTGGCAGCAGAGAACTGGAAGGAAAGGCGGACAAAGGAGGAATTGGCTTTGGGGGTGACAAGTGAGATAGACCTGCTGGAGCGCGTGCTACGGGTGGGTGTTGCTGTGGTGACCAGTGAGCTGACATAAGGCGGGGCTTTACCTAGCATAGACTTATAGATGACTTGGAGCCAGTGGGCTAGGCGACACATTTTTAGTGAGGGCCAGCCAACGAGAGCATACAGGTCACAGTGGTGGGTAGTATATGGGGCTTTGGTGACAAAACGGATGGCACTGTGATAGACTACATCCAATTTGCTGAGTAGAGTGTTGGAGGCTATTTTGTGAATGACATCATCGAAGTCAAGGATCGGTAGGATGGTCAGTTTTACGAGGGTATGTTTGGCAGCATGAGTGAAGGATGCTTTGTTGCGAAATAGGAAGCTGATTCTAGATTTAATTTTGGATTGGAGACGCTTAATGTGAGTCTGAGGAGAATTTACAGTCTAACCAGACACCTAGGTATTTGTAGTTGTCCACATATTCTAAGTCAGAACCGTCCAGAGTAGTGATGCTAGTCGGGTGGGAGGGCAGCATTCAGTTGAAGAGCATGCACTTAGTTTTACTTGCGTTTAAAAGCAGTTGGAGGCCTCGGAATGAGTGTTGTATGGCATTGAAGCTCGTTGGAGGTTTGTTAGCACTGTGTCCAAAGAAGGGCCAGATGTATACAGAATGGTGTCGTCTGTGTAGAGGTGGATCAGAGAATCCCCAGCAGCAAGAGCAACATCATTGGTGTATATATACAGAGAAAAGAGTCGGCCTGAGAATAGAACCCTGTGGCACCCCCATAGACACTGCTGGAGGTCTGGACAACAGGCCCTCCGATTTGACACACTGAACTCTATTTGAGAAGTAGTTGGTGAACCAGGCGAGGCAGTCATTTGAGAAGTCAAGGCTATTGAGTCTGCTGATCGGTGGTGACAATGTTTCCTATCCTCAGTGCAATGGGCAGCTGGGAGGAGGTGCTCTTATTCTCCATGGACTCTACAGTGTCCCAAAACTTTTTGGAATTAGTGCTACAGGAAGCAAATTTCTGTTTGAAAAAGCTAGCCTTAGCTTTCCTAACTGACTGAGTATATTGGTTCCTGACTTCCCTGAAAAGTTGCATATCGCAGGGGCTATTCGATGCTAATGCAGATCGCCACAGGATGTTTTTGTGCTGGTCAAGGGCAGTCAGGTCTGGGGTGAACCAAGGGCTATATCTGTTCTTAGTTCTACATTTGAATGGGGCTACTTATTTAAGATGGAGAGGAAAGCACTTTTAAAGAGCAACCAGGCATCCTCTACTGACGGCATGAGGTCAATATCCTTCCAGGATACCTGGGCCAGGTCGATTAGAAAGGCCTGCTCGCTGAAGTATTTTAGGGAGCTTTTGACAGTGATGAGGGGTGGTCGTTTGACCGCAGACCCATTACGCACACAGGCAATGAGGCAATGATCGCTGATATCCTGGTTGAAGACTGCAGAGGTGTATTTAGAGGGCAAGTTGGTCAGGATGATATCTGAGGGTGCCCATGGTTACGGATTTAGGGTTGTACCTGGTAGGTTCTAGGCATCTAGCTTAGATTGTTGGACGGCCGGGGAGTAAGCATGTCCCAGTTTAGGTCACCTAACAGTACAAACTCTAAAGATAGATGGGGGGCAATCAATTCACATATGGTGTCCAGGGAACAGCTGGGGGCTGAGGGGGTCTTTAACAAGATGCAACTGTGAGAGATTTGTTTCTGGAAAGGTGGATTTTTAAAAGTAGAAGCTTGAATTGTTTGGGCACAGACCTGGATAGTATGACAGAACTCTGCAGGCTATCGCTGGAGTAGATTGCAACTCCGTCCCTTTTGGCAGTTCTATCTTGTCGGAAAATTTTATAGTTAGGGATGGAAATGTCAGGATTTTTGGTGGCCTCCCTAAGCCAGGATTCAGACACGGCTAGGACATCCGGGTTGGCGGAGTGTCCTAAAGCTGTGAACAAAACAAACTTAGGGAGGAGGCTTCTAATATTAACATGCATGAAACCAAGGATTTTACGGTTACAGAAGTCAACAAATGAGAGCGCCTTGTCAACACAAGACAACATCCTCAAGACAACATCCTCAGAGTGTTTTAAATGGGATTTGGTGCTGAATAAGTTTTTTGTGGTATTTAGTTAGTATGCTTGTCACGCCCTGACCTGAGAGAGACGGTTTACTTCTCTATTTTGTCAGGGTGTGGGGGGGGGGGGGGGGCATTCTATGTTTAGTATTTCTTTGTTTTGGGCCGAGTATGGTTCCTAATCAGAGGCAGCTGTCTATCGTTGTCTCTGATTAGGAATCACACTTAGGCAGCCTTTTCCCACCTGTGTGTAACGGTCGTTGTAGGTAGTGGACCAAAATGCAGCGGGTTGAGTGCTCATCTTAACTTTATTGAACACGTAACAAAACAAGAAAACGATCGAACGAACAGGATTACAGGCTAAACACAGCTATGCAATCACAACTTCCCACAAAACTCAAACAAAACAAACCCCTCTATATAGGACCTTCAATCAGAGGCAACGAGGAACAGCTGCCTCCAATTGAAGGCCAAATCAATAAACTAAACATAGAACTAAAAAGACTAGACTAGAACATAGAAATATACTAACATAGAACATAGCCCAAAAACCCCGGAAAACGCTAACCAAACACCCCTCTACATAAACACACACCCCGAACCACATAAAACAAATACCCCCCTGCCACGTCCTGACCAAACTACAATAACAAATAACCCCTTTACTGGTTAGAACGTGACACTGTGTTTGTGGGTAATTGTTTTCTGTTTAGTTTTCTGTACCTGACAGAACTGTTGGCTTGTTTTGTTATTTTGTTCAAGTGTTTCATAGTGGAATAAAATCATGAGCACTTACCACGCTGCATCTTGGTCCCCTCTCTACGACAGTCGTTACAGAACTACCCACCACAACTGGATCAAGCAGCGTGCCCGGGAGGAGATGGATTCCTGGTCTCTGGAGGAGTTGCGAGAGAGGATAGACTGGACTTGGGGGCAAGTATTGGAGAGATACAGAAGCCTGCCGGGGAAGCAGGAGACGCAGCCCCCAATTTGTTTTTGGGGGGGGGGCACACGGGTAGATTGGCGGAGTCAGGGTTGAGACCTGAGCCAACTCCCCGTGCTTATCGTGGTGAGCATGTACCTGCTCCTCGCACTCTCCCTCCAGTGCGCCTCCACAGCCCAGTACGTCCTGTGCCTGCTCCTCGCACTCTCCCTCCAGTGCGCCTCGACAGCCCAGTACGTCCTGTGCCTGCATACGTACCAGGCTGTCAGTACGTCTCCTCAGTCCGGTGAGACCCGTTCTGGCTCCACGTACGAAGCCTCCAGTGATGATCCATGGCACGAAGTCTCCAGTGATGATTCATGGCACGAAGCCTCCAGGGATGATCCATGGCCCGGAGCCTCCAGTGATGATCCATGGTGCGGAACCTGTAGTGATGATCCATGGCGCGGAGCCTGCAGCGACGGTCCCCAGTCCGGAACCTCCAGCGACGCTCCCCAGTCGGGAGCCTCCAGCCCGGAACCTCCTGAGACAGCCTGCAGCCCGGAACCTCCTGAGACGGCCTGCAGCCCGGAACCTCCTGAGACGGCCTGCAGCCCGGAACCTCCTGAGACGGCCTGCAGCCCGGAGTTTTTGGTGGGCGGTCTGCAGTCCGGAGTCTTCGGTGATGATCCACGGTCTGGTTCCTCCAGCGACACAGAAGTGGGGGATCAGCGGGCGGAGTGGAGGCTATGCCCTGAACCAGAGCCGCCACCAAGAATAGATGCCCACCCGGACCCTCCCCTACAGGTTCAGGTTTGCGGCCGGGAGTCCGCACCTTTGGAGGGGGTACTGTCACGCCCTGCCCTGACAGACGGTTTATTTCTCTATTTTGTTAGGTCTGGGTGTGGGGTGGGCATTCTATGTTTTGTATTTCTTTGTTTTGGGCTGAGTTTGGTTCCTAATCAGAGGCAGCTGTCTACTGTTGTCTCTGATGTCTCTGATCCACTATATCCCCATCGATGTGAATGGGGATGTGTTCAGCCCCCTTTTTCCTGTAGTCCACGATCAGCTCCGTTGTCAGCGTGGCAGATGTGTTGTTGCCAACCCTTAGCAGCTGGGGGTGGCCCGACAGGAAATTCAAGATCCAGTTGCAGGGGGAGGTGTTTGTGGTAGTCTGTAGTAATTAGTTAATGTGGTATATTTGTATATGCCCATAACATGTAGTATGTGGTATTGTTCTAATATCAAATGAGAACAGAAAGGCCCACTTTAGCCAACACTGTATGTGTTCACTGTATGTGTTCACTGTATGTGTTCACTGTATATAATCACTGTATATGTTCACTGTATGTGTTCACTGTATGTGTTCACTGTATGTGTTCACTGTATATGTTCACTGTATGTGTTCACTGTATGTGTTCACTGTATATAATCACTGTATATGTTCACTGTATGTGTTCACTGTATGTGTTCACTGTATGTGTTCACTGTATATGTTCACTGTATGTGTTCACTGTATGTTTTCACTGTATATAATCACTGTATATAATCACTGTATATGTTCACTGTATATGTTCACTGTATATGTTCACTGTATGTGTTCAATGTATATAATCACTGTATATGTTCACTGTATGTGTTCACTGTATGTGTTCACTGTATGTGTTCACTGTATGTGTTCACTGTATATGTTCACTGTATGTGTTCACTGTATGTGTTCACTGTATGTGTTCACTGTATATGTTCACTGTATGTGTTCAATGTATGTGTTCACTGTATGTGTTCACTGTATATAATCACTGTATATGTTCACTGTATATGTTCACTGTATGTGTTCACTGTATGTGTTCACTGTATATAATCACTGTATATGTTCACTGTATGTGTTCACTGTATGTGTTCACTGTATATGTTCACTGTATGTGTTCACTGTATGTGTTCACTGTATATAATCACTGTATATAATCACTGTATATGTTCACTGTATATGTTCACTGTATATGTTCACTGTATGTGTTCAATGTATATAATCACTGTATATGTTCACTGTATATGTTCACTGTATATGTTCACTGTATGTGTTCACTGTATGTGTTCACTCTATATGTTCACTGTATGTGTTCACTGTATGTGTTCACTGTATGTGTTCACTGTATGTGTTCAATGTATGTGTTCACTGTATGTGTTCACTGTATATAATCACTGTATATGTTCACTGTATGTGTTCACTGTATGTGTTCACTGTATGTGTTCACTGTATATGTTCACTGTATGTGTTAAATGTATGTGTTCACTGTATATGTTCACTGTATGTGTTCAATGTATGTGTTCACTGTATATGTTCACTGTATGTGTTCAATGTATGTGTTCACTGTATGTGTTCACTGTGTATAATCACTGTATATGTTCACTGTATATGTTCACTGTATGTGTTCAATGTATGTGTTCACTGTATGTTTTCACTGTATATAATCACTGTATATGTTCACTGTATATGTTCACTGTATGTGTTCACTGTATGTGTTCACTGTATATAATCACTGTATATGTTCACTGTATGTGTTCACTGTATGTGTTCACTGTATGTGTTCACTGTATATGTTCACTGTATGTGTTCACTGTATGTGTTCACTGTATATAATCACTGTATATAATCACTGTATATGTTCACTGTATATGTTCACTGTATATGTTCACTGTATGTGTTCAATGTATATAATCACTGTATATGTTCACTGTATATGTTCACTGTATATGTTCACTGTATGTGTTCACTGTATGTGTTCACTCTATATGTTCATTGTATGTGTTCACTGTATGTGTTCACTGTATGTGTTCACTGTATATGTTCACTGTATGTGTTCACTGTATGTGTTCACTGTATATGTTCACTGTATGTGTTCAATGTATGTGTTCACTGTATGTGTTCACTGTATATAATCACTGTATATGTTCACTGTATATGTTCACTGTATGTGTTCACTGTATGTGTTCACTGTATATGTTCACTGTATGTGTTAAATGTATGTGTTCACTGTATATGTTCACTGTATGTGTTCAATGTATGTGTTCACTGTATATGTTCACTGTATGTGTTCAATGTATGTGTTCACTGTATGTGTTCACTGTGTATAATCACTGTATATGTTCACTGTATATGTTCACTGTATGTGTTCACTGTATATGTTCACTGTATATGTTCACTGTATGTGTTCACTGCATATGTTCACTGTATGTGTTCAATGTATGTGTTCACTGTATATGTTCACTGTATGTGTTCAATGTATGTGTTCACTGTATGTGTTCACTGTATATAATCACTGTATATGTTCACTGTATGTATTCATTGTATATAATCACTGTATATGTTCACTGTATATGTTCAATGTATATGTTCACTGTATAACTCACTATGCTGTGAACATATACAGTGAACATATAGAGTTAGCCAGAAAATGCACAGCAGCACGTAAACAAGTCTGCAAGTTGTGACTGGAAATCTCTCTCGGAGGACCTGAGCCCTAGGACCATGCCTCAGGACTACCTGGCATGATGACTCCTTGTTGTCCCCAGGCCACCTGGCCGTGCTGCTGCTCCAGTTTCAACTGTTCTGCCTGTGGCTATGGAACCCTGACCTGTTCACTGGACGTGCTACCTGTCCCAGACCTGCTGTTTTCAACTCTCTAGAGACAGCAGGAGCGGTAGAGATACTCTCAATGATCGGCTATGAAAAGCCAACTGACATTTACTCCTGAGGTGCTGACTTGTTGCACCCTCGACAACCTCTGTGATTATTATTATTTAACCCTGCTGGTCATTTATGAACATTTGAACATCTTGGCCATGTTCTGTTATAATCTCCACCCGGCACAGCCAGAAGAGGACTGGCCACCCCTCATAGCCTGGTTCCTCTCTAGGTTTCTTCCTAGGTTTTGGCCTTTCTAGGGAGTTTTTCCTAGCCACCGTGCTTCTACACCTGCATTGCATGCTGGTTGGGGTTTTAGGCTGGGTTTCTGTACAGAACTTTGAGATATCAGCTGATGTAAGAAAGGCTTTATAAATAAATGTGACATATAGAGTGAGCATATACATTTACAGTGAACATATAAAGAGAACATTAACAGTGAACATATACATTGAACATATACAGTGAACACATACAGTGAACATATACAGTGAACACATACAGTGAACATCGACAGTGAACATATACAGTGAACATATACAGTGAACACATACAGTGAACACATACAGTGAACATAGACAGTGAACACATACAGTGAACATAGACAGTGAACATATACAGTGAACATAGACAGTGAATATATACAGTGAACACATACAGAGAACATATATAGTGAACATATAGATTGTTGATGTACATTTACATTGCTCATATATAGTGAGTATATACAGTGAAAATATAAAGTGATAAAGCATGTACATATTAAGTGAATATTTACAGTGAACATATGCAGTGATCACACACAATGATCATATACAGTGAGCATATCCAGTGCATTCGGAAAGTTTTCATACACAGTTGACTTTTTCCACATTTTGTTAAGTTACAGCCTTATTCTAAAATGGATAAACATGTTTTTTTCCTCACCAATCTACACATAATACTCCATAAGGACATCACAATACCCCATAATTACAAATCAAAAACTCATTTTAGAAATTGTTGTTATTTTATTAAAAATGAAAAATGGAAGTATCACATTTACATAAGTATTCAGACCCTAAACTCAGTACTTTGTTGAAGCACCTTTGGCAGCGATTACAGCCTCGAGTCTTCTTGGGTATGACGCTACAAGCTTGGCACACCTGTATTTGGGGAGTTTCTCCCATTCTTCTCTGCAGATCCTCTGACATGCACTGTAAACTGAGGGACCTTATATAAACAGGTGTGTGCCTTTCCAAATCATGTCCAATCAATTGAATTTACCACAGGTGGACTCCAATCAAGTTGTAGAAACATCTCAAGGATGATCAATGGAAACAAGATGCATCTGAGCTCAATTTCAAGTCTAATAACAAAATGTCTGAATACTCATGTAAATAAGGTATTTTTTTAGTAATTTATACATTTGCAAAAATGTATAAAAACCTTATGGGGTATTGTGTGTAGATTGATGAGGAATAAATAGAATACATAAAAAAGGCTGTAACGTAACAAAAAGTGGAAAAAGGAAATAAGACCGATCCTGCTTCTGTTGTATATGTTCTCTGTATATGTTCACTGTATATGTTCACTGTATGTGTTCACTGTATGTGTTCACTGTATATGTTCACTGTATGTGTTCACTGTATGTGTTCACTGTATGTGTTCACTGTATGTGGTCACTGTATATGTTCACTGTATGTGTTAACTGTATATGTTCACTGTATATGTTCACTGTATGTGTTCACTGTATATGTTCACTGTATGTGTTCACTGTATATGTTCACTGTATGTGTTCACTGTATGTATTCACTGTATATGTTCACTGTATGTGTTCACTGTATGTGTTCACTGTATATGTTCACTGTATATGTTCACTGTATGTGTTAACTGTATATGTTCACTGTATATGTTCACTGTATATGTTCACTGTATATGTTCACTGTATGTGTTCACTGTATATGTTCACTGTATATGTTCACTGTATGTGTTCACTGTATATGTATATCCTGCCAGTTAGCGCCTTTGTTTTCATCCAGAAGAATGACCTGGCGAAGATGTGTGTCTTCTCTACTAAGATATAGATAGATAGATAGATAGATAGATAGATAGATAGATAGATAGATAGATAGATAGATAGATAGATAGATAGATAGATAGATAGATAGATAGATAGATAGATAGATAGATAGATAGATAGATAGATAGATAGATAGATAGATAGATAGATAGATGATAGATAGATAGATAGATAGATAGATAGATAGATAGATAGATAGATAGATAGATAGATAGATAGATAGATAGATAGATGATAGATAGATAGATAGATAGATAGATAGATAGATAGATAGATAGATAGATAGACCAGATAGATAGATAGATAGATAGATAGATAGATGATAGATAGATAGATAGATAGATAGATAGATAGATAGATAGATAGATAGATAGATAGATAGATAGATAGATAGATAGATAGATAGATAGATAGATAGATAGATAGATAGATAGATAGATAGATAGATAGATAGATAGATAGATAGATAGATAGATAGATAGATAGATAGATAGATAGATAGATAGATAGATAGATAGATAGATAGATAGATAGAGAGATAGATGTCTCTCTCTCTGCATTCTTCTCTGTCTGGTAGAGCTTTTATCATTCAGAAGGATCTTCAGGGAAGCAACACCACACACACACACACACACACACACACACACACACACACACACACACACACACACACACACACACACACACACACACACACACACACACACACACACACACACAGCAGTATATCAGTGCCCGACTCTGTAAGAGTAAAACCACAGAGGAAAACAGTAGATATTATTATAAAATGCAACACAATGGATGAGTTGTTTTCTCAGAGGGAGGTGATCCTATTACAGTGCCGTATTTATCTCATATATCTGTTAGCAGTCTAAAGCATCTCCTCCATCTAGCAGTGTTGTTCCACAGCCTGAGGTGAACAGGTGGGTCCTACGGGAGTCCTACGGGCCCTGTGGTGCACTGTAAAAGGAATAGGGTTCCATTTGGACCTCAGTTTCACGCTTGAACTACCTGCATCAACACACAACAGTAGACAGACGTACCAGGAAGGGCGGGTGGCTGGATAGCAGACACGTTTTTTAATTAGTTAGTAGTAGTCTCTTTGTCTTCCATGATTCTTTTCAGTCATTTGCATAGTTCCATGTGTTGTAGAACAGGGTGATGAAGTTCCATACCACCCAGAAGTGTTTCCGTCGGGCAGGAGAGGAGGATGAGGATGAGGATGATGATGATGCCGTGGATCTGTTTGGCTGGCAGAGAGCAGTCTGAATGTTTCAATACAAAGTGTTTGTTTTTGGATGAGTCTCAAATGGGCACCCTAGTCCCATAGAGCTCTGGTCAAAAGCAGTGCACTATAAGGAATTGTCAGACCATTTGGGACTCACTCAACCCATAGTATGAGTTACCAGGCGGGTAAAGGCACTTGGCTGCCATGTCTTCCTCCTCCTCTAACAGTGACAGTTATTGACAAGCCCATCCTGTCTGTCTGTCTAGCCATAGTAACATCCAGACCGCCACAGGCACTGGAATCAGACCGTTCCAACGTAAACACGGCAAAGGAGACGCATCCAAAATGGGCGGCTTCACCCTGACAACAGTTACTATGTTCAACAAATTAGCCTGAGAGAGCTCCGGGCGTTTTCTTACTGGCTGGAATGAAAGATAGATTCTGGTGTGATTGACAGGTTGAATTCTTCATATTCAACAGTTTGTTGTGATAGCAAGAGATTATGAAGCGCTTGTGAATGGGGTGTTGTGGGGTGGTGTCTCGTTTTAACTCTGAAGATATGGGTTCTGTTACAAATGGTACTCTATTCCCAGTAGGGCCTGGTCAAAAGTAGTACCCTACATAGGGAACAGGGGGGTGCCAGCTTAACTCTGAAGACGTCGCCTTACTCTTCACCACGTCCACGTAATCGAACTGTTTCTCAATGGGAGAAGGTTTGTGGCGTGCATTCAAGGTGGCATAGGTGTGTTGTTTTAGTGTCAGGATCAAAGGCCAGCCATTGGTCCAGGTGTCTCAGGTGTTTTCTGATGTCCCCCAGTGAATCATAGAGGACAGATACTATTAACAACTAATTGGTGTAATTCTCCTGTCTTATCTGGTGTCCTGTGTGAATTTAAATAGGCTTCCTCTAATTCTCTCCCTCTCCTACTCTCTCGCTGAATGCTCAGCAATAAAAAGCCAACTGACATTTACTCCTGAGTTGCTGACCTGTCGCACCCTCGACAACCACTGGGATTATTATTATTTGACCCTGCTGGTCATCTATGAACATTTGAACATCTTGAAGAACGATCTGGCCTTAATGGCCATGTACTCTTATAATCTCCACCCGGCACAGCCAGTAGAGGACTGGCCACCCCTCAGAGCCTGGTTCCTCTCTAGGTTTCTTCCTAGGTTTTGGCCTTTCTAGGGAGTTTTTCTTAGCCACCGTGCTTCTACCCCTGCATTGCTTGCTGTTTGGGGGGTTTTAGGCTGGGTTTCTGTACAGCACTTTGTGACATCAGCTGATGTAGAAAGGTCTTTATAAATACATTTGATTGATTGATTGATTGTGCAAAGAGGGGTACCCTTCTCAACCCGTCTCACCCCTCACCTCTCATATCCCCTCTCACCGGCTCTCATCCCTCACACCCTTAACACCCCCTCACCTCCTCTCTGAGCTGTGATCAGGTCCATCAGGACCCTCTCCAACTAGGCTAGTCACCTCACTGTTATGTACCTTCAGGGAGTTTTACCGGATCATAAAAAACAACTGTGTGTGTGTGTGTGTGTGTGTGTGTGTGTGTGTGTGTGTGTGTGTGTGTGTGTGTGTGTGTGTGTGTGTGTGTGTCAGCTTGTGGTCCCAAAGGCCAGTGAATACTGTGTTAATCCACATACCCGAGAGAGGTTAATGACCAATTATCTTTTTAAAATGATGAACTTGGATTAGCCAACACAACGTGCCATTGGAACACAGGAGTGATGGTTGCTGATAATGGGCCTCTGTACGCCTATGTAGATATACCATAAAAAATCAGCAGTTTCCAGCTACGATAGTCATTTACAACATTAACAATGTCTACACTGTATTTCTGATCAATTTGATGTTATTTTATTGGACAATTTTTTTTGCTTTTTTTTCAAAAACAAGGACATTTCTAAGTGACCCCAAACTACTGAACAGTAGTATATTTACTTACCATAATAAATACATGGAAAGACAATTACATTTGTAGAAGCTAAAATGTGCAATATTAAAGCTGATCTAACCCCCTCCCAGCCCAAAATAATAATAATAATAATAATACTAAATATATATATATATTTATATATTTGTAAGGGGTGTTTAACTGGCGGCAGAAAAGTCAGACGCAGGAGAGAAATAACTGTGTTTCCAACGACGCAGTTTATTAACAAAACCCACCGGAAACCCGCCCAAACAAGGAGAGGGACCAACTTTGGCGGAAGTCGTGACAGTACCCCCCCCCCGCGGCTCCAGCAGCGCGTCGACACCGGCCTCGGGGACGACCCAGAGGATGAGGCACAGGGCGATCCGAATGAAGACGATGTAACTCCTGCAACATAGATGGGTCCAACACATCCTCGACCGGAACCCAGCACTTCTCCTCCGAGCCGTACCCCTCCCACTCCACGAGATACTGAAGGCCCCTTGCCTGGTGCCTCGAATCCAGTATGGAGCGAACGGAGTACGCCGGGGCCCCCCCGATGTCCAGAGTGGGCGGAGGAACCTCCCGCACCTCAGACTCCTGGACCAGGCCAGCCACCACCGGCCTGAGGAGAGACACATGGAACGAGGGGTTAATACGGTAATCGGGTGGAAGCTGTAACCTATGACAAACCTCGTTCACTCTCCTCAGGACTTTAAATGGCCCCACAAACCACAGACCCAGCTTCCGGCAGGGCAGGTGGAGGGGCAGATTTCGGGTCGAGAGCCAGACCCAGTCTCACTGCGGTGGCAATCTGCATTCCTCTTTTGGCGCGTCACGGCCTGCTGAAGGTGGACACGGACGGCTTCCCATGTCTCCTCTGCGCGCCTGAACCAGTCGTCCACCGCAGGAACCTCGGTCTGACCCTGATGCCAAGGCGCCAGAACCGGCTGGTACCCCAGTACGCACTGGAAGGGACAGAGGTTAGTGGAGGAGTGGCGAAGTGAGTTCTGTGCCATCTTGGCCCAGGGCACAAACTCCTCCCACTCCCCCAGCCTGTCCTGGCAATAGGACCGCAGAAACCTGCCCACATCCTGGTTAACTCTCTCCACCTGCCCATTACTCTCTGGGTGAAACCCTGAAGTAAGGCTGATCGTGACCCCCAGACGTTCCATGAACGCCTTCCAGACCCTAGATGTGAACTGGGGTCCCCAATCAGACACTATATCCTCAGTGCCGGAAGACGTGTGTAAACAAGGCCTCTGCAGTTTGTAGGGCCGTAGGGAGACCGGGCAGAGGGAGGAGACGACAGGACTTAGAGAAACGATCCACAACGACCAGGATCGCGGTTTTACCCTGTGAGAGTGGAAGATCAGTCAGAAAATCCACTGACAGGTGGTCCAAGGCCGCTGCGGAATGAGTAAGGTGTGTAGCTTACCTCTGGGCAGGTGCCTAGGAGTCTTACACTGGGCACACACCGAGCAGGAGGAAACATAAACCATTTTACATTTACATTTTTACATTTTAGTCATTTAGCAGACGCTCTTATCCAGAGCGACTTACAAATTGGTGCATTCACCTATAATATCCAGTGGAACAACCACTTTACAATAGTGCATCTAAATCTTTTAAGGGGGGGGTTAGAAGGATTACTTTATCCTATCCCAGGTATTCCTTGAAGAGGTGGGGTTTCAGGTGTCTCCGGAAGGTGGTGATTGACTCCGCTGTCCTGGCGTCGTGAGGGAGCTTGTTCCACCATTGGGGTGCCAGAGCAGCGAACAGTTTTGACTGGGCTGAGCGGGAACTGTGCTTCCTCAGAGGTAGGGAGGCGAGCAGGCCAGAGGTGGATGAACGGAGTGCCCTTGTTTGGGTGTAGGGCCTGATCAGAGCCTGAAGGTACGGAGGTGCCGTTCCCCTCACAGCTCCGTAGGCAAGCACCATGGTCTTGTAGCGGATGCGAGCTTCGACTGGAAGCCAGTGGAGAGAGCGGAGGAGCGGGGTGACGTGAGAGAACTTGGGAAGGTTGAACACCAGACGGGCTGCGGCGTTCTGGATGAGTTGTAGGGGTTTAATGGCACAGGCAGGGAGCCCAGCCAACAGCGAGTTGCAGTAATCCAGACGGGAGATGACAAGTGCCTGGATTAGGACCTGCGCCGCTTCCTGTGTGAGGCTAAACCCTCACGTCCTTAGCCAAGGTAGGCCACTGGTACCTCCCGCTCAATCAGCGCACTGTCCGACCGATCCCAGGATGACCAGAGGTGGGTGACGTGTGGGCCCAATAGATCAACCGGTCACGAACAGCAGACGGGTCGTACAGACGCCCAGCGGGACACTGGATGGGAGCGGGCTCTGCACGTAACGCCTGCTCAATGTCCGCGTCCAGCTCCCACACTACCGGCGCCACCAGGCAGGAGGGAGTGGGATCCATGGGCCGCTCCTCTGTATCATACAGCCAGGACAATGCGTCTGCCTTCACATTCTGGGAGCCTGGTCTGTAAGAAAGGGTAAACACAAACGGGTGAAAAACATGGCCCACCTTGCCTGACGAGGGTTTAGTCTCCTCGCTGCCCGGAAGTACTCCAGATTGCGGTGGTCAGTCCAGATAAGAAAAGACTGTCAAGCCCCCTCAAGCCAAAGTCTCCACGCCTTCAAGGCCTTGATGACAGCCAACAGCTCCTGGTCCCCCACGTCATAGTTTCACTCCGCCGGGCTGAGCTTCTTCGAGAAGAAGGCACAGGGGCGGAGCTTCGGTGGCTTACCTGAGCGCTGAGAGAGCACAGCACCTATCCCAGCCTCGGACGCGTCCACCTCCACTATGAACGCCAAAGAGGGATCTGGATGGGCCAGCACGGGAGCCGAGGTAAACAGAGCCCTCAGGTGACTAAAAGCCCTGTCCGCCTCAGCTGACCACTGCAAGCGTACCGGGCCCTCCTTCAGCAGTGAGGTAATGGGAGCCGCTACCTGACCAAAACCGCGGATAAAAATCCGGTAGTAGTTGGCAAAACCTAAGAACCGCTGCACTTCCTTTACCATGGTGGGAGTCAGCCAATTACGCACGGCTGCAATGCGGTCACTCTCCATCTCCACCCCTGAGGTGGAAATGCGATACCCTAGGAAGGAGACAGACTGTTGGAAGAACAGGCATTTCTCAGCCTTGACGTACAGGTCATGTTCCAACAGGTGACCAAGCACCCTGCGCCCCAAGTACACATGCTCGGCGCGTGTAGCGGAGTATATCAGAATGTCATCGATATACACCACCACACCCTGCCCATGCTGGTCCCTGAAAATCTCATCTACAAAGGCTTGGAAGACTGATGGCGCATTCATCAACCCGTACGGCTTGACGAGGTACTCATAGTGCCCTGAGGTGGTACTGAATGCCGTCTTCCACTCGTCTCCCTCTCGGATACGCACCAGGTTGTAAGTGCTCCTGAGATCTAGTTTGGTGAAGAGGCGCACCCCGTGCATTGACTCTGATTCAGACCCCGATAGTCAATACACGGGCGCAGACCTCCCTCCTTCTTCTTCACAAAAAAGAAACTCGAGGAGGCGGGTGAAGTGGAGGACCGAATGTACCCCTGATGCAGGGATTCAGAGACATATGTTTCCATAGCCTCCGTCTCTGCCTGTGAGAGGGGATACACGTGACTCCTGGGAAGTGCAGCGTCTACCAGGAGATCTATCACACAATCGCCCCGTCGATGAGGTGGTAATTAAGTCGCCTTCTTCTTGGAGAAGGCGAGAGCCAAATCGGCATATTCAGGGGGAATGCGCACGGTGGAGACCTGGTCTGGACTCTCCACCGTAGTAGCACCAACGGAAACCCCTAAACGCCTACCTGAGCAATCTCGTGACCACCCCGTGAGAGCCCTCTGTGGCCAAGAAAAAGTGGGTTTATGACAAGCTAACCAGGATAGGCCCAGCACCACGGGAAACGCAGGAGAGTCAATAAGGAAGAGACTAATTCTCTCCGTGTGACCCCCCTGCGTCACCATGCCCAAAGGAGCGGTGACCTCCCTAATCAATCCTGACCCTAATGGTGGACTATCTAAGGCGTGAACAGGGAAGGGCACATTCACGGGAACAATGGGATCAATAAACTACGCTCTATCAATAAAATTCCCAGCCGCGCCTGAATCGACGAGCACCTTATGCTGGGAATGCGGGGAAAACTCAGGGAAAGTGATAAACACAAACGTATGTGCAACAGAGGGCTCTGGGTGAGAATGGTGCCGGCTCACCTGGGGTGACGCCAGAGCGCCCTGCCTGCTGCCTTGATGCCCAGAGGAACCAACCCGGCACCGACCAGCAGTGTGACCTCTGCGGCCACAGATGGTGCACGAGCTGGAACCTCCTCCGGTCACCCTGCACACCGCCCCTCCCAGCTCCATGGGTATCAGAGAGGTGGTGCTGGGGGATGGAACCCCCTCCGGTCTCCCTGCGCACCGCCCCTCCCAGCTCCATGGGTATCAGAGAGGGGGTGCTGGGGGATGGAACCCCCTCCGGTCTCCCTGCGCACCGCCCCTCCCAGCTCCATGGGTATCAGAGAGGTGGTGCTGGGGGATGGAACCCCCTCCGGTCTCCCTGCGCACCGCCCCTCCCAGCTCCATGGGTATCAGAGAGGGGGTGCTGGGGGATGGAACCCCCTCCGGTCTCCCTGCGCACCGCCCCTCCCAGCTCCATGGGTAACGGAGAGGGGGGGCTGGGGGATGGAACCCCCTCCGGTCTCCCTGCGCACCGCCCCTCCCAGCTCCATGGGTATCGGAGAGGGGGTGCTGGGTGATGGTACCCCCTCCGGTCTCCCTGCGCACCGCCCCTCCCAGCTCCATGGGTATCGGAGAGGGGGTGCTGGGGGATGGAACCCCCTCCGGTCTCCCTGCGCACTGCCCCTCCCAGCTCCATGGGTATCCGAGGGGGTGCTGGGGGATGGTACCCCCTCCGGTCTCCCTGCGCACCGCCCCTCCCAGCTCCATGGGTATCGGAGAGGGGGTGCTGGGGGATGGAACCCCCTCCGGTCTCCCTGCGCACCGCCCCTCCCAGCTCCATGGGTATCGGAGAGGGGGTGCTGGGGGATGGAACCCCCTCCGGTCTCCCTGCGCACCGCCCCTCCCAGCTCCATGGGTATCGGAGAGGGGGTGCTGGGGGATGGAACCCCCTCCGGTCTCCCTGCGCACCGCCCCTCCCAGCTCCATGGGTATCGGAGAGGGGGTGCTGGGGGATGGAACCACCAGACCCCGATCTGAACGTCCGCGGGTAGCCAGCAGGTTGTCCAGCCGGATGGACAGGTCCACCAGCTGGTCGAACGTGAGGGTGGTGTCTCTCCAGGCCAACTCCCGATGGACGTCCTCGCGCAGACTGCAGCGGTAATGGTCAATCAGGGCCCTGTTGTTCCATCCCGCGCCGGTGGTCAGGGTCCTAAACTCCAGGGCGAACTCCTGGGCGCTCCTCCTCTCCTGCCTCAGATGGAAGAGGCGTTCACCTGCCGCTCTATCCTCGGGCGGGTGAACTCCTCAAACTGGTCCAATGCCGCATCACCCTCTCTCCACACGGCGTTGGCCCACTCCAGGGTTTTCCCGGTGAGGCACGAGATGAGGGCGACAACCTCTCATGGCCCGACCGAGCTGGGTGGACGGTGGCCAGGTATAGGTCTAATTGTAGCAGGAACCCCTGGCAATTCGCAGCCTTCCCGTCGTACTCCTGGGGCAAGGAGAGACAAATCCCAATGGCACCAGGCGGAAGAGGGGCGCTCAGGGGAGACCCTGGTTGTGCTGGTGGAGGCGCTGGAAGAACTCCCTGTCTCTCCCAGCAGTCCATTGTCCGGACAACGCAATCCATGGCGGTGCCAAGATGGTGAAGCATTGCTGCACGCTCCTGGACGCACTCCTCCACCCCTATACCCGGGGTACCTGCTCCTGCTGACTCCATAGTTTGGGTCGGTGATTCTGTAAGGGGTGCGAACTGGCGGCAGAGAAGTCAGACGCAGGAGAGAAATAACTGTGCTTCCAACGGCATAGTTTATTAACAAAACCCACCGGAAAACAGAATAATAAAATAAATGGGTACATAACCCAACGCACACCAGGACAGACGTGCACAAGCACTTAGAATAAACAATCAACGACAAGGACATGAGGGGGAACAGAGGGTTAAATACACAACATGTAATTGATGGGATTGGAACCAGGTGTGATGGAAGACAAGACAAATCTAAGGAAAATGAAAAGAGGATCAGTGATGGCTAGAAGGTTGGTGACTTCGACCGCCGAACGAACAAGGAGAGGGACCAACTTCGGCGGAAGTCATGACAATATATATATATATATATATATACTTTCTGAAGGCACTGTGTATATATATATATATATATATATATATATATATATATATATATACACAGTGCTTTCAGAAAGTATTCAGACCACTTGACTTTTTACACATTTTGTTACGTTAAAGATTTATTCTAAAATGTATTAAATAAAACAAATAAAAAGAACACAGTGGCCTCTATCATTCTTAAATGGAAGAAGTTTGAACCACCAAGACTCTTCCTAGAGCTGGCCGCCCGGCCAAACTGAGCAATCGGGGGAGAAGGGCCTGGGTCAGGGAGGTGACCAAGAACCCGATGGTCACTCTGACAGAGCTCCAGAGTTCCTCTGTAGAGATGGGAGAACCTTCCAGAAGGACAACCATCTCTGCAGTACTCCACCAATCAGGGTTTTATGGTAGAGTGGTCAGACGGAAGCCACTCCTCAGTAAAAGCCACATGACAACCCGCTTGGAGTTTGCCAAAAGGCACCTAAAGGACTCTCAGACCATGAGAAACAAGATTCTCTGGTCTGATGAAATCAAGATTTAACTTTTTGGCCTGAATGCCAAGCGTCACGTCTGGAGAAAACCTGGCACCATCCCAACGGTGAAGCATGGTGGTGGCAGCATCATGATGTGGGGAGTTTTTCAGCGGCAGGGACTGGGAGACTATTCCGGATCGAGGTATAAGACGAACGGAGCAAAGTACAGCGAGATCCTTGATGAAAACCTGCTCCAGAGCGCTCAGGACCTCAGACTGGGGCGAAGGTTCACCTTCCAACAGGACAACGACTCTAAGCACACAGCCAAGACAACGCAGGAGTGGCTTCAGGACAAGTCTCTGAATGTCCTTGAGTGGACCAGCCAGAGCCCCGATCGAACATCTCTGGAGAGACCTGAATATAGCTGTGCAGCAACATTCCCCATCCAACCTGACAGAGCTTGAGAGGATCTGCAGAGAAGAATGGGAGAAACTCCCCAAATACAGGTGTGCCAAGTTTGTAGCGTCATACCCAAGAAGACTCGAGGCTGTAATCGCTGCCAAAGGTGCTTCAACAAAGTACTGAGTAAAGGGTCTGAATACTTATGTAAATATTAGATTTTTTCTGTTTTTATAAATTAGCAAACATTTATTAAAACCTGTTTTTGCTTTGTCATTTAAGGGGGATTGTGTGTAGATTGATGAGTGGGGAAAAAACGATTTAATCAATTTTAGATTAAGGCTGTAACCTAACAACATTTGGAAAAAGTCAAAGGGTCTGAATACTTTCTTAAGGCAATTTCTTTATTATAATTTTTTTTTAATCCCCAATCAATACTTTAAATTGCCCAAAACATCTCAGTGGAGGCCCTAGGGACCTCAAGAGTTAACCAATCCTGTGAAGGGGTCATGCAAATAACACTAAACCTAACCCTAGCTCCTAACCCTGAACCGAATTCTAACCCTAAACCCCCTAGAAATAGCATTTCACCTTGTGGGGACTAACAAAATGTCTCCAGTGGGTCAAATGTTTGTTAGTTTACAATTCTTGTGGGGTCCCCTTAAGTATAGTTAAACACGTCCACCACACATACAGACACACACACACACACACACCACACACACCACACCCACCACACACACACACCAGCCCCGTTATAAACCCCTATCCCACCCTAACACTAACCCTCTCATCAGATGGACCTGAAGAGAATGAGGAAACAAAAGAGATTACAGAGTTTAACAGTAATCCCTTTTTGGATCCACTCCAGTACAGAACACAAGACCTGGGCTCCACTGGAGGGGAGAGAGGAGAGGGAGAGGGGGAGATGGGTGGAGGAGGAAGAGGGTGGAGAGGGGAGAGAGGAGAGAGAGAGGGTGGGTGAGAGGAGAGGGAGAGGGGGAGATGGGGGAGGAGGGAGAGGGTGGAGAGGGGAGAGAGGAGAGAGAGAGGGAGGGTGGGAGAGGGGGAGATGGGGGAGGAGGGAGAGTGGGAGAGGGGGAGATGGGTGGAGGAGGAAGAGGGTGGAGAGGGGAGAGAGGAGAGAGAGAGGGAGGGAGAGGGGAGATGGGGGAGGAGGAAGAGGGTGGAGAGGGGAGAGAGGAGAGAGAGAGGGAGGGTGGGAGAGGGGGAGATGGGGGAGGAGGGAGAGTGGGAGAGGGGGAGATGGGGGGAGGACGGAGAGGGTGGAGAGGGGAGAGAGAGAGGGTGGGTGGGAGGGAGAGGGGAGATGGGGGGAGGAGGGAGAGGGTGGAGAGGGAGAGAGAGGGAGGGTGGGAGAGGGGGAGATGGGGGGAGGAGGGAGAGGGTGGAGAGGGTAGAGAGAGGGAGGGTGGGAGAGGGAGAGAGAGGGAGGGTGGGAGAGGGGGAGATGGGGGGAGGAGGGAGAGGGTGGAGAGGGAGAGAGAGGGAGGGTGGGAGAGGGAGAGAGATGGAGGGTGGGAGAGGGGGAGGGGAGAGAGGGAGAGAGAGAGGGTAAAGGACAGAGGGGGAGAGAAAATAATGAAACATTTAAAGATTCTTTGGAGAGCACCTCTGATAACTGTTTCAGTGCCAGACCACACACACCACACACACACACACACACACACACACACACACACACACACACACCACACACACACACACACACACACACACACACATACACACACACACACACACACACACACGCAGACACACACGCAGACACACACGCACACGAACACACACACCTGTGGATGTTCCTGGGTGGGCTTGGCTTGGTGAGATCCAGCGAGAGGGTGTTTTCCCCCCCAGAATGCTTCTGGATACAGGTGCTGTCAGAGTTGGGACACCCACACCCTGTCACCATGGGAACCAGTTAACGCGGCCAGTCTGACGTAGTGGTATAAACGTTGGAGTCTCTGAAAAGGGTTTTTTAATACCACTGGTCTAATGAGATGACATACAATACATTACACTGATATTCCATCATCCAGAATAACTCCCAGTCACAACAGAGTACGTACAGAGCACAGTATGTATGAGAGTCTATTGTTGTGAAGCCGTAACACCTGTCTTTCCGTAGATTCTCCAACAGAGGGCAGTACAGACCAAGAGGTGGTTTATTGTAAAAGTGTTTTCATTAGACTGGCCGCGTTAACTGGTTCCCATGGTGACAGGGTGTGGGTGTCCCAACTCTGACAGCACCTGTATCCTGAAGCATTCTGGGGAGAAAACACCCGCTCGCTGAATCTCACCAAGCCAAGCCCACCCAGGAACATCCACAGGTGTGTGTCTGTGTGTGTGGTGTGTGTGTGTGTCTGTGTGTGTGTGTGTGTGTATGTGTATGTGTGTGTGTGTGTCTGTGTGTGTATGCGTATGTGTGTGTGTGTGTCTGTGTGTGTGTCTGTGTGTGTGTGTGTGTGTATGTGTGTGGTGTGTGTGTGTGTGTGTGTGTGTGTGTGTGTGTGTGTGTGTGTGTGTGTGTGTGTGTGTGTGTGTGTGTGTGTGTGTGTTTGTATGTGTATGTGTATGTGTATGTGTATGTGTGTGTGTGTGTGTGTGTGTGTGTGTGTGTGTGTGTGTGTGTGTGTGTGTGTGTTTGTATGTGTATGTGTATGTGTATGTGTGTGTGTGTGTGTGTGTGTGTGTGTGTGTGTGTGTGTGTGTGTGTGTATGTGTATGTGTGTGTGTGTGTGGTGTGTGTGGTCTGGCACTGAAACAGTTATCAGAGGTGATCTCCCAATAATCTTTAAATGTTTCATTATTTTCTCTCCCCTGTCCTTTTCCTTCTTTCCCATCTCCTCTCCTCTTTCTCTCCCCAACTCCTATCTCTCCCCCCTCACCCCCTCCTCACCTCCTCCTACTACCTCTCCCCTCTCTCCCTTTTCCTCCCTCTCTACTCTCTCCCCTCCAGTCCCGCACAGGCTGTCTCATCGTCGTCTGTGATCAGGCCTACCACTGTCATGCCGTCAGAAAACTTAATGATGGTGTTGGAGTCATGTGCGGACACACGGTCATGGGTACAGGAGAGGACTCAGCTATCAAATCTATTTATAAAGCCCTTTCTACATCAGCAGGTGTCACAAAGTGCTGTACAGAAACCCAGCCTAAAACCCCAAACAGCAAGCAATGCAAGGGTAGAAGCACAGTGGCTAGGAAAAACTCCCTAGAAAGGCCAAAACCTAGGAAGAAACCTGGAGAGGAACCAGGCTATGAGGGGTGGCCAGTCCTCTTCTGGCTGAGCCGGGTGGAGATTAATAGAATACATGGCCATTAAGGCCAGATCGTTCTTCAAGATGCTCAAACGTTCATAGATGACCAGCAGGGTCAAATAATAATAATCCCAGTGGTTGTCGAGGGAGAAACAGGTCAGCACCTCAGGAGTAAATGTAAGTTGGCTTTTCATAGCCGATCATTCAGAGGTCGAGGTGGGGTAGAGAGTGAGAGAGCGAGAGAGGGCAAGCACCCCTGAGGGGCCCCCATGTTGAGGGTCAGTGTAGCAGATGAGTTGTTGCGTACCTTTACCACCTGGGGGCGGCCCGTCAGGAAGTAAATAATCCAGTTGCAGAGGGAGGTGTTTAGTCCCAGGATCCTTAGCTTAGTGATGAGCTTTGAGGGCACTATGGTGTTGAACGCTGAGCTGTCGTCAATGAATAGCATTCTCACATAGGTGTTCCTATTGTCCAGGTGGAAGAGGGGCGTGCAATAGAGATTGCGTCATCTGTGGATCTGTTGGGGCTGTACGCGAATGTTTCCAGGATGTCTGGGATGATGATGATGATGTTGATGTGAGCCATGACCAGCCTTTCAAAGAATTTCATGGCTATAGATGTGAGTGCTGTAGGGCGATAGTTTTTTAGACAGGTTACCTTGGCATTTCTGGGCACAAGGACTGTGGTGGTCTGCTTGAAACATGTAGGTATTACAGACTGGGTCAGGGAGAGGTTAAAAATGTAAGCGAAGACACTTTCCAGCTAGTTACCGCATGATCTGACTATGCGTCCTGGTAATCCATCTGGACCTGTGTCTTTCTGAATTTTAACCTGTTTGAAGGTCTTACTCACATTGGCTACGTAGAACGATACAGTCGTCTGGAACAGCTGGTGCTCTCATGCATGGTTCAGTGTTGCTTGCCTCGAAGCTAGCATAGAAGGCATTTAGCTCTTCTGGTCGGTTCACATCACTGGGCAGCTCGCGGCTGGGTTTTCCTTTAAAGTCAATAATAGTTTGCAAGCCCTACCATAGCCGACGATCGTCAGAGCCGGGTTAGTAGGATTCGATTTTAGTCCAGTATTAATGCTTTGCCTGTTTGATGGTCAGAGGTTGTAAAGGGAATTGTTATAAGCGTCTGGATTAGTGTCCCGCTCCTTGAAAGAGGCAGCTCTAGCCTTTAGCTAGATGCGGATGTTACCTGGCTTCTGGTTGGGATATGTACGTCACTGTGGGGGACGATGTCATCAATGAACTTATTGATGAAGCCGGTGACTAAGGTGGTAAACTCCTCAATGCCGGCAGATGAATCCAGGAACATATTCCAGTCTGTGCTAGCAAAACAGTCCTGTAGCTTAGCATCTGCTTCATCTGACCACTTTTTTATTGACAGAGTCACTGGTGCTTCCTGCTTTAATTTCTGCTTGTAAGCAGGAATCAGGAGGACAGAGTTATGGTCAGATTTGCCTAATGGAGGGTGAGGGAGAGCTTTGTACGCGTCTCTGTGTGTGGAGTAAAGGTGGTCTAGAGTTTTGTCGCCTCTAGTTGCACAGGTGACATGCTGGTTAAAAAAAAGGTAAAACGGATTTAATTTTCCTTTCATTAAAATCACCAACAAGCAGCTCACAGAGGGGGAAGTAGACAGACAGAAAATATTCACTGTAGAGGAACTGATGGAGAGGAAGAGACTGATGGAGGAGACTAGAGGAGAGGAGGAGACTGGTGGAGGAGACTAGAGGAGAGGAGAGGAGGAGACTAGAGGAGAATGATGGAGGAGACTGATGGAGGAGACTGATGGAGGAGACTGATGGAGGAAACTAGAGGAGAGGAGAGGAGAGGAGGAGACTAGAGGAGAGGAGGAGACTGATGGAGGAGACTAGAGGAGAGGAGACTAGAGGAGAGGAGACTAGAGGAGAGGAGACTGATGGAGGAGACTAGAGGAGAGGAGACTAGAGGAGAGGAGGAGACTGATGGAGGAGACTAGAGGAGAGGAGACTAGAGGAGAGGAGAGGAGACTATAGGAGAGGAGACTAGAGGAGAGGAGACTAGAGGAGAGGAGACTAGAGGAGAGGAGACTAGAGGAGAGGAGACTAGAGGAGAGGAGACTGATGGAGGAGACTAGAGGAGAGCAGAGGAGGAGACTGATGGAGGAGACTAGAGGAGAGGAGACTAGAGGAGAGGAGACTAGAGGAGAGGAGACTAGAGGAGAGGAGACTAGAGGAGAGCAGAGGAGGAGACTGATGGAGGAGACTAGTTGCACATCTGCTCTATTTACAAGACGAATTCCAGTGTGATAAAAAGAAAAGAGTCTCGCCATTTAAGTTCATGTTTTCACATAATTATGTAGAAACTGGTTTGGTGCTGGTGAAAAGGGGTGGAGTCCTATAATTTCATGTTTTAAGTAACAATGTTTTTACATATGTGACCGACCGGCTCAAATTGGTCTTATGTAGCAAAATTTTTAATTGTGTTTTTGACATTGGATAAAAGTAGAGATTCATAGCTAGAAAATGGCACTACAGTTGAGGAACAATGGAAAAGTAATTCCCATTCCCAAGTTGATAAACTTGTAAAATCACTATTGAGAAAAAGGCCTTTGAATGTTTTGGTACACCTACTGGAGAGCTCTTCTTTGTCTCCACCCATTCAGCATTGTTCACACCCTCTTAAGTTTTAGCCCCACAAATCTCTTTAAGGGTTGATGCGAGCGTTTTGTACTAACAACAGCAGTCAAGCACCCAAGCTAACTGGCTAACTTGCTAGCTACTTCCACACACAAATGAGAGAACAGCTCACTGAACATTACTCGCCCTAGCAGAGCTGGTTAGGCTGTTATGTTATCCAGAGCGTTGGTGACTGGAACTGTGCTGTCAGATTGTCCGTTCGTAAATGCAGAGCGTTTCGCTCTCCGAGCGTTCAAAGCGCACACTGGATGCTCTTACCGATGTGTAGGGTTGATCCGAATGTTCTGACCTCACAACGGCAGTCAAGCACCCAAGCTAACTGGCTAACGTTGGCTAGTTACTTCCAGACACAAATGAGAGAACACCCCACTCTGACCATTTTACTCTCCCTAGCAGAGCTGGTTAGGCTGTTTTCATGTTATCCAGAGCGTTGGTGACAGTAACTGTCCTGCTGGCAACAATTTAATTATGCTTTTCTTGCCGACGTTTACTGACACCGGCCATATTCAACAGATGTTTACCATTTGTAAATTCATCAGTTATTCTGCACACTGGCACACTCAGACGAGAGTGCTCTGAAATCGGAGTAGATGGCCAGCCTGAATTTCCAAACGCACCCGAAATGGTTACTTGCATAGTGGAGTCTTTTGTTAAGACATGTAGCTAACTAGGTAAACAATGAACCATAATCCCAACTCATAACGTTACTACCCTGCATGAATCTGCAGGTAGCTTACCAACCAGGTTCAATGTTAGCAAGCTAACATTATGCTATAGCTAACCAAACAAATGGCTCTTTCTGTCAAAATTATAAAAGTGTAATATCTGAAAATGTAGCTAGCTAGACTACCTTACCCGTATATATCATTCATGGATGGGCGCGTCTCCTGTCGGATGCCATGGTTGCCCTTTAGTTTGAAGATGTAATCTGGAGACAGGTGTTTTCTCCATCTCCTTAGCTATCATACCTGAATTCCACTGATTTCAAAACTCGGTCCTCCCGAAAGTGGAGAGCAACACTTATGCAATTTTACTACATAATACATGTTTTACAAATTAGACAGGATTACCGAGAAATACTGACCAGCTCAAATAGACAGAAGCGTAATAAATGGCAGAACTCATCTCTCGGCATGTCCAGCCCACGCATTATCTCAGCCCACGCATTATCTCAGCCCACACATTATCTCAGCCCACGCATTATCTCAGCCCACGCATTATCTCAGCCCATGCATTATCTCAGCCCATGCATTATCTCAGCCCACACATTATCTCAGCCCATGCATTATCTCAGCCCACGCATTATCTCAGCCATGGCTAGCGGGAAGGTTGCTGACTTTTTCTGTGCCTAAACCAACTAGGTTCGTAATTTAACCTGTTATGGCTAGGGGGCAGTATTTTCACGGCTGGATAAAAAACGTACCCGATTTAATCTGGTTACCACTCCTACCCAGTAACTAGAATATGCATATACTTATTACATATGGATAGAAAACACCCTAAAGTTTCTAAAACTGTTTGAATGGTGTCTGTGAGTATAACAGAACTCATATGGCAGGCCAAAATCTGAGAAGGTTTCCTTCAGGAAGTGGCCTGTCTGACAAGGTGTCGTTCTTCTTGTCTCTGTTTATTGAAGAGTGAGGATCTTAGCTGTCCCGTGACACTTCCTACGGCTGCCATAGGGTCTCAGAAGGCGGTAAAAAGCTGAATCGTGGCTTTACAGGCTCTGGCTGAAACAAAGTAGCGCGTTTGGGTAGTGGCTGGTTACAGTACTGTGAGACTCAGGCTCGTGCCCGCGTCGACCGAAAGGTTTGTTTTCATTCCTCTGTTTAGCTAAATGGACATTCCCGGTCGGAATATTATCGCTTTTTTACGAGAAAAATGGCATAAAAATGGATTTTAAACAGCGGTTGACATGCTTCGAAGTACGGTAATGGAATATTTAGATTTTTTTTGTCACGAATTGCGCCATGCGCACGACCCTTCTTTACCATTCGGATAGTGTCTGGGACGCACGAACAAAACGCCGCTATTCAGATATAACGATGGATTATATTGGACCAAACCAACATTTGTTATTGAAGTAGCAGTCCTGGGAGTGCATTCTGACGAAGACAACAAAAGGTAATCAAACTTTTAGAATAGTAAATCTGATATTGGTGAGTGCTAAACTTGCCGGGTGTCTAAATAGCTAGCCCGTGATGGCTGGGCTATGTACTTAGAATATTGCAAAATGTGCTTTCACCAAAAAGCTATTTTAAAATCGGACATATCGAGTGAATAGAGGAGTTATGTATCTATAATTCTTAAAATAATTGTTATGCTTTTTGTGAACGTTTATCGTGAGTAATTTAGTAAATTGTTAGCAAATTCCCCGGAAGTTTGCGGGGGGTATGCTAGTTCTGAACGTCACATGCTAATGTAAAAAGCTGTTTTTTGATATAAATATGAACTTGATTGAACAAAACATGCATGTATTGTATAACATAATGTCCTAGGTGTGTCATCTGATGAAGATCATCAAAGGTTAGTGCTGCATTTAGCTGTCTTCTGGGTTTTTGTGACATTATATGCTAGCTTGAAAAATGGGTGTCTGATTATTTCTGGCTTGGTACTCTGCTGACATAATCTAATGTTTTGCTTTCGCTGTAAAGCCTTTTTGAAATCGGACAGTGTGGTTAGATAAAGGAGAGTCTTATCTTTAAAATGCTGTGAAATAGTCATATGTTTGAAAAATTGAAGTTTTCGTATTTTTGAGGAATTTGTAATTCGCGCCACGCCTATCATTGGATATTGGAGCAGGTGTTCCGCTAGCGGAACGTCTAGATGTAAGAGGTTAACAATTTTATTTGTATTAACAAATGGCATACAAGTTTGTTATTAAGGCACATGAAAGTGCACATGTACGACATCATTGATGCACTTATTGATGAAGCCAGTGACTGATGTGGTGTACTCCTCAATGCCATTGCAAGATTCCCCAAACATATTCCAGTCTGTGCTAGCAAAACAGTCCTGTAGCTTAGCATCTTCTTCATCTGACCACTTTTTTATTGACTGAGTCACTGGTACTTCCTGCTTTAGTTTTTGATTGTAAGCTGGAATCAGGATATAATTATGGTCAGATTTGCCAAATGGAGAGCGAGAGAAAGCTTTCTATGCGTCGTAATCGTAGATCGTCCATTTTGTTTTCCAATGATGGTACGTTGGCCAATAATACAGAGGTGGTTTACCCACTCGCCTGCGAATGCTTACAAGTCACCCCGCCCTCCACCCCCTTTTTCTCCATCTTTTCCTCATGCCGATGACGGGGATTTGGGCCTTGTCTTGACAAAGCAGGATATTCTTTGCGTCAGACTCAGTAAAGAAAGCATCTTCGTCCAGTTCGAGGTGACTAATCGCTGTTTTGATATCCAGAAGCTCTTTTCGGTCATTAGAGACGGTAGCAGCAACATTATGTACAAAATGATTTACAAACAAAGCAAAAAAACAAACCAAATAGCAGTGTTGGTGAGGGGCCAGTAAAATGGCAGCTATCCCTTCCGGCACCATTATTATAGATACAACCATAATGTATTTATGGTTTTAGTTCTGCTTGCACATGTCACTAAATGTTTAAACTTTTCACAGTATATTTGCCCAAAACATATAAGATTGAAACATTTACCCAAAACTACAATGACTTTACTGATTCATGTGTATGGTTTATTGCCGTGATTTTTACACAATGCACAAAATGTTTACACAATACACAACATTTTTACACAATTATATGTTTTATAAAGTGGTATAATATAATGAGTATTGTTTTACTGTGTCACTAAACCATGGTCCTATGAGGCCTTGTCAAAATTAGTGGACTACATATGGAATACAATGCCATTTGGGACACATCATTCTTCTATTGGTTCTGTCTATCCACCGGCTGTAGTGGGAGATGGGGGTGTATAAACCAGGCTTCTATTGTGTCATGGTCTTGTCTATCCACTGGCTGTAGTGGGAGATGGTGGTGTATAAACCAGGCTTCTATTGGTCCTGTCTATCCACCGGCTGTAGTGGGAGATGTTGGTGTATAAACCAGGCTTCTATTGTGTCATGGTCTTGTCTATCCACTGGCAGTAGTGGGAGATGGTGGTGTATAAACCAGGCTTCTATTGAGTCATGGTCTTGTCTATCCACTGGCTGTAGTGGGAGATGGTGGTGTATAAACCAGGCTTCTATTGAGTCATGGTCTTGTCTATCCACTGGCAGTAGTGGGAGATGGTGGTGTATAAACCGGGCTTCTATTGAGTCATGGTCTTGTCTATCCACTGGCTGTAGTGGGAGATGGTGGTGTATAAACCAGGCTTCTATTGAGTCATGGTCTTGTCTATCCACTGGCTGTAGTGGGAGATGGTGGTGTATAAACCAGGCTTCCTGCTGGATCCACACTTCTTCCCTCCATTTGAAGTGATCCCAACTGCCACACCATTATACAGGAGAGGACCTCCAGAATCACCCTGCGGATTCCCCCCCCCCCCCCCCCCCCCCCCCACACACACACACACACGGACACACACACACACACACACACACACACACACACACACACACACACACACACACACACACACACACACACACACACACACACACACACAAAACAATATGGAGATTCCTCAGCCCTCTAAAGGTTATTTCTGTCATTACATATATATCTTATTTAACCCTTATTTTACGACCTACGTCCACTTTGAACACATTCTCATTTACAGCAATGACCTGGGAAATGGAAATAGTTACAGGGGAGAGGAAGGGGGCCAATTATAAATGTAAGAAGAAAATATTGAGGGATATTTGTCATTTCTGTCTATCTATACACCGTTGGGAATTTATCAAGGCCACCTTTCCTTCCAGTTCTCTGCTGCCAAGGACTGGAACGAATTGCAAAAATCACTGAAGCTGTAGACTCATATCTCCCTCACTAACTTCAAGCATCAGCTGTCAGAGCAGCTTACCGATCGCTGCAGCTGAACACAGCCCATCTGTAAATAGCCCATCCAACCAACTACCTCATCCCCATATTGTTTTTGTTTTTCTGCCCTTTGTACACCAGTATTTCTACTTGCTACTTCCTCATCTGCACAAATATCACTCCAGTGTAAATTGCAAATTTGTAATTACTTTGCCACTATTGGCCTATTTATTGCCTTACCTCCTTACTTCATTTGCAGACAATGTATACAGATATTCTATTGTGTTATTGACTGTATGTTTGTTTTACTCCATGTGTAACTCTGTGTTGTTGTTTGTGTCGCACTGCTTTGCTTTATCTTGGCCAGGTCGCAGTTGTAAATGAGAACTTGTTCTCAACTTGCCTACCTGGTTAAATAAAGGACTTGTTCTCAACTGGCCTACCTGGTTAAATAAAGGACTTGTTCTCAACTAGCCTACCTGGTTAAATAAAGGACTTGTTCTCAACTAGCCTACCTGGTTAAATAAAGGACTTGTTCTCAACTTGCCTACCTGGTTAAATAAAGGTGAAATAAAATAAATAAAACTGTCAACTGAGTTAATGTAAATGGAATATGCAGACATATTAATGTAAATGAAGGAGTTAGACATATTAATATATATAGATGTAGACATATTAATTTAATGGAAGATGTAGACATATTAATGTAAATGGAAGCTGTAGACATATTAATTTGAATAGATGTGTAATTTGATGATGTAAACATATTCCTGGAAATGAAAGATGTCGACATGTTAATGTTGTAAATGGAAGATGTAGACAATATTGAAGATCTGGTAGACATATATTTTTTTATAGTCTACGTTATTTTACGGATATATTATGTGGTAGACTTACATCACAGGTGTCACTGCGCGTGCTGGCAGCGCACAGCATGTTTTTAGTGAACTTCTTGCCATAGTAGTCACTGCGGCCGCATCGAACACGGTTCATCACAGCGATCACCAGTTCCTGTAGCTTGTCAGGTCGTGACCCCAGGTTGTTCAGTGACCCCCACCCCGCCGTGTTGACCTCCTGGTCCGTGTCGGGGTCAGCCCCTTGGTCACGTTGGAACTTCAGGGATTTTACTGCATCACTGGCCACGATTGGCCGGTCCAGCTGCCAATCACAGAGTAGATTCTTTTTTGCTCAGAGGCAAGAGAACGTGTTGGTTATGTCCCAACTTGGCACCCTACTTCCTACACAGTGCACTACTTCTGACCAAAAAAGGAGTCAAAGTGGTCAAACGTAGTGCACAATGACTGTAACAGGGTGCCAAAATGGAGGCAAAACCTTAAGGAGGTATTCAAACTATATACATAAACTGTTGAACTTGGGTTGAATTGACCTGACCGTAAAAGGGGACTGACACAGAGGAGAGAGCCGAGAGAGACAGAGACAGACAGAGAGAAGACTGGTATGTGACTTACCTTGACCAAAGCAATGTCATTATCATAGTTAGAGGTACAGAAATCAGGGTGACTGAACACTTCAACAATGTTAAAGGTTTGTTTAGAATCCTCTGGTTCGCTCAGAGAATGAGCTCCTAGGACGACCTTCCTCCCTTCTGACCTGTCAATCAAAACAAACAGCACAAACAAAGATCAGTTACTACAACATGATGATGATGACAACACATGCTGGCCTGAGCAGTGAATCATTTCATCATCATCTTCATAAACATTTGAAATACGTCGCCAAATGAATAACGTGCTGCAAAATGTAGTTAATATAATTTATGCATCAGTTTGAGTGGACAATCTGAGCATCATTTTACTTTCCAATTGTCCATTTACTGTAATTGTGCATATACTGTAAACTTGTACTACTGTAAAACGTTCCAATAATACGGCTACGGTAGAAACAGGAGAATCTCCACTACAGGAGAACTCACCCAGAGAGAAAGCAGTGTGCGGCGCTCATCACCCACTGATCGGCCACCAGAAACCCTCCGCACTCATGTTTCATCCTGCCGCCGTCGGCGACCTGCAGCGAGGCCATGTACGGACGGGAGTGGGCCTCCGCCTCTCGTCCACCGGTGATAGCATCACCTGAACACACGCCGCAGATAGAGAATCATAAATGTGGATCTGAACATGTCGATAGGCGCATAGATATCTTTGATCTGAGAGCGTTTTTAGGAGAAGGCTATCCTGTCCATAGAACATCAGAACAGAAATGGGGCCCTAAGGGATCATCAGAAAAGTATAATGGTAATTTCATAAGCGACCAATTCATTCAAGTAAATTCAAAAGAGTTTGCACAGAGATTTTGTTTGTTTGGCTTTGAAAATGTCATACCAATAAACACCTAAAAAGCAAGCGGTGTCATAATTTCTAATTTAGAAAAGTCAGTATTGTAGAAGAATAAACTTACTGCATAAAAAGACAGCCAGCAGAGCAGCAGTCAGGAACAGTCCTCTCTCACAGCCCATGGTGTCAGTCTGTCTGGTTACACAGTGTCTCTCAGAGCAGAGAACACACAGTATTATTCTGAACGCAGAAAGGGAGGAAATCTATAAATCAGCCAAGTTGGCGCAGAGAGGCGAAGGGAGGACATGCCTCCAACATTCCCAACAGGAAAAACAGGGAGGGAGATTATCAGTGTGGTGCCAGGACAACAACCTCTCCCTCGTCGTCAGCAAAAACAAAGGAGCTGATCGTGGACTACAGGAAACAGAAAGCTGAGCACACCCCCATCTACATAGTGGAGCAGGTCAAGGGCTTCGTGTTCTTCTGTGTCCACATCACTAAGGACTAAACATGCTCCACATATTCTCATACAGTTGTGAAGAGCTACAACAATGCCTCTTCCCCCTCAGGAGACTGATAAGATTTGGCATGGGTCCTCAGATCCTCAAAAAGTTATACAGCTGCACCACTGAGAGCATTTTGACTGTCTGCATCACCGCTTGGTACGGAAACTGCTTGGCATCTGACTGTAACGGGCTACAGAGGGTAGTGCGTAAGGCCCAGTACATCACAGGGGCCCAGCTCCCTGCCATCCAGGACCTCTATACCAGGCGGTGTCAGAGGAAGGCCCAGTACATCACTGGAGCCCAGCTCCCTGCCATCCAGGACCTCTACACCAGGTGGTGTCAGAGGAAGGCCCAGTACATCACAGGGGCCGAACTCCCTGCCATATAGGACCTCTATACCAGGCGGTGTCAGAGGAAGGCCCAGTACATCACAGGGGCCGAACTCCCTGCCATATAGGACCTCTATACCAGGCGGTGTCAGAGGAAGGCCCAGTACATCACTGGGGCCGAACTCCCTGCCATCCAGGACCTCTATACCAGGCGGTGTCAGAGGAAGGCCCTAAAAATTGTAAAAGACAATAGCCAACCAAGTCATACACTGTTCTCTCTGCTACCGCATGGCAAACGGTACTGATGCACCAAGTCTGGGACCAACAAGACCCTGAACATCTTCTACTCCCAAGCCTTAAGACTGCAAAATAGCTAATCAAATGGCTACCTGGACTACCTGCATTGACCCTTTTTGCACTCACTGTACCCCTCCTTATATGTACATATATTCCTCAATTACCTGGTACCCCTGCACAACGGCTCAGTAGTGGTACTCCCTGTATATAGTCATGTTATTACCTGGTACCCCTGCACATCAACTCGGTACTGATACTCTCTGTATATAGCCATGTTATTACCTCAAACCCCTGCACAACGGCTCAGTAGTGGTACTCCCTGTATATAGCCATGTGATTACCTGGTACTCCCTGTATATAACCATGTTATTACCTGGTAATCCCTGTATATAGCCATGTTATTAACTGGTACCCCCTGTATATAGCCATGTTACTACCTGGTACCCCCTGTATATAGCCATGTTATTAACTGGTACCCCCTGTATATAGCCATGTTACTACCTGGTACTTCCTGTATATAGCCATGTTATTAACTGGTACCCCCTGTATATAGCCATGTTATTACCTGGTAAACCCTGTATATAGCCATGTTACTACCTGGTACTCCCTGTATATAGCCATGTTACTACCTGGTACTCCCTGTATATAGCCATGTTATTACCTGGTACTCCCTGTATATAGCCATGTTATTACCTGGTACTTCCTGTATATAGCCATGTTACTACCTGGTACCCCCTGTATATAGCCATGTTACTACCTGGTACCCCCTGTATATAGCCATGTTACTACCTGGTACCCCCTGTATATAGCCATGTTACTACCTGGTACTTCCTGTATATAGCCATGTTATTACCTGGTACTTCCTGTATATAGCCATGTTATTACCTGGTACTCCCTGTATATAGCCATGTTATTACCTGGTACTCCCTGTATATAGCCATGTTATTACCTGGTACTCCCTGTATATAGCCATGTTATTACCTGGTACTTCCTGTATATAGCCATGTTACTACCTGGTACCCCCTGTATATAGCCATGTTATTACCTGGTACCCCCTGTATATAGCCATGTTATTACCTGGTACCCCCTGTATATAGCCATGTTACTACCTGGTACCCCCTGTATATAGCCATGTTACTACCTGGTACTCCCTGTATATAGCCATGTTACTACCTGGTACCCCCTGTATATAGCCATGTTATTACCTGGTACTTCCTGTATATAGCCATGTTACTACCTGGTACCCCCTGTATATAGCCATGTTATTACCTGGTACTCCCTTATCATTGGGTTGGCTGAGTTTCCTGTTTGTAGTCTTTATCATTAGGTTGGCTGAGTTTCCTGTTTATAGTCTTTATCATTGGGTTGGCTCAGTTTGCTGTTTAGAGTCTTTATCATTGGGTTGGCTGAGTTTGCTGTTTAGAGTCTTTATCATTGGGTTGGCTGAGTTTCCTGTTTATAGTCTTTATCATTGGTTTGGCTGAGTTTGCTGTTTAGAGTCTTTATCATTGGGTTGGCTCAGTTTGCTGTTTAGAGTCTTTATCATTGGGTTGGCTGAGTTTGCTGTTTATAGTCTTTATCATTGGGTTGGCTGAGTTTCCTGTTTATAGTCTTTATCATTGGGTTGGCTCAGTTTGCTGTTTATAGTCTTTATCATTGGGTTGGCTGAGTTTGCTGTTTATAGTCTTTATCATTGGGTTGGCTCAGTTTGCTGTTTATAGTCTTTATCATTGGGTTGGCTGAGTTTGTTGTTTTAATCTGTATCATTAGCTTGGTTTGCTGTTTATAGTCTTTATATCCTACCTGTTTGGCCCTGTCCGGGGGTTTCATCGGATGGGGCCACAGTGTCTCCTGACCCCTCCTGTCTCAGCCTCCAGTATTTATGCTGCAGTAGTTTATGTGTCGGGGGGCTAGGGTCAGTCTGTTACATCTGGAGTATTTCTCTTGTCTTATCCGGTGTCCTGTGTGAATTTAAATATGCTCTCTCTAATTCTCTCTTTCTTTCTCTCTCTCGGAGGACCTGAGCCCTAGGACCATGCCTCAGGACTACCTGGCTTGATGACTCCTTGCTGTCCCCAGTTCACCTGGCCGTGCTGCTGCTCCAGTTCCAACTGTTCTGCCCGCGGCTATGGAACCCTGACCTGTTCACTGGACGTGCTACCTGTCCCAGACCTGCTGTCCCAGACCTGCTGGAACCCTGATCTATTCACCGGACGTGCTACCTGTCCCAGACCTGCTGTTTTCAACTCTCTAGAGACAGCAGGAGCGGTAGAGATACTCTCAAAGATCGGCTATGAAAATCCAACTGACACTTACTCTTGTGTTACTGACTTGTTGCGCCCTCGACAACTACTATGATTATTATTATTTGACCATGCTGGTCATTTATGAACATTTGAACATCTTGGCCATGTGCTGTTATAATCTCCACCCGGCACCGCCAGAAGAGGACTGGCCACCCCTCATAGCCTGGTTCCTTTCTAGGTTTCTTCCTGGGTTCTGGCCTTTCTAGGGAGTTTTTCCTAGCCACCCCTCATAGCCTGGTTCCTCTCTAGGTTTCTTCCTAGGTTCTGGCCTTTCTAGGGAGTTTTTCCTAGCCACCGTGCTTCTACACCTGCATTGCTTGCTGTTTGGGGTTTTAGGCTGGGTTTCTGTACAGCACTTTTGAGATATCAGCTGATGTAAGAAGGGCTATATAAATAAATTTGATTTGATCATTGGGTTGGCTGAGTTTGCTGTTTTCATCTGCGTTTACGGGAAGGGGAGTCAGCCTTCTCTTGCAGAACATGTTCTTGTCGGTGTCTTTGTTTCCTCCCTCTCTTCAGTGTAAACTTTCAGCTCTAACAGATTACATGTGAGGAAGAGTGCCAACACTTCAGATGCGTAATGAGTGTGTAATTTTAATTAAGATTAGGCCCTCTGTAGGCCTACAGTTTTGTCTACCTTTATTTAACTAGGCAAGTCAGTTAAGAACAAATTCTTATTTTCAATGACGGCCTAGGAACAGTGGGTTAACTGTCTTGTTCAGGAGCAGAATGACAGATTTTTACCTTGTCAGCTCTGGGATTCGATCTTGCAACACTTTCGGTTACTAGTCCAACGCTCTAACCACTAGTCAACCTGCCGTACCACAGTGATCAGATTAGTAACACAACATATTTCTATTTGATAATTGCAAAGATAATTGTATAAATGTATGAGATACATAGACTAACAAATGGAACTATTTCTTCATTTCCATATTTGACTGTTTGGTTTTATATTTGAGCAAAAGAAGATGTTTAAAACGTAATGTGCATGAAAACCTAGACACCTAATTCCAAAAGAGAAAGTGTGAGAAGTGAGAACAATCTCCCTCCCTGTTTTTCCTGTTGGAGTTGTAGGAATGTTGGAGGCATGTCCTCCCTTCGCCTCTCTGCGCCAACTTGGCTGATTTATAGATTTCCTCCCTTTCTGCGTCCAGAATAATACTGTGTGTTCTCTGCTCTGAGAGACACTGTGTAACCAGACAGACTGACACCATGGGCTGTGAGAGACGACTGTTCCTGACTGCTGCTCTGCTGGCTGTCTTTTTATGCAGTAAGTTTATTCTTCTACAACAGTGGAGGCTCCTCAGAGGAGGAAGGGGAGGACCATCCTCCTCAGTGAAATGTCATAAAAATAAAAATTGTGAAACATTAAAAAAGTGATCCTTTTTAGATAAAAATATACTAAATATATTCATATGTCACCAAATAATTGATTAAAATACACTGTTTTGCAATGACGGTCTACAGTAACTTCAACAGCACTGTCTGGGGTAGCACCATGGTGTAGCCGGAGGACAGCTAGCTTCCATCCTCCTCTGGCTACATTGACTTCAATACAAAACCTAGGAGGCTCGTAGGCCTCACCCCCTTCCATAGACATACATGGTAATTATGACCATTTCCGGAGGACGTCCTCCAACCAATCAAAGCTTTTGCAGTATGAACTGACATGCAGTCCATCCAATCATAAAATTAGGATCAGAGAATGAACCTAGTGTGTTGTACTGGAATTGTGCCACAGAGCATTATGGGGGTTCTATGTTGAGAAGCTTGGTGACATTGTTGGATAGAGATTAAGAGTGAAGAGTGATAATTGAGCATTTTGTGATATTATTCAATTCAAATGAGTTTTTTCAAATTACAGGAGACAAGGAAGGTATATTATAATTATTTTTATTGGTTTTAGAAATTAATTTTTGTGTCCGGTTAGTGCAATTTATTTAAATTTGCCTTGCTATCTTCAGTAGCAAGTAGCAGTAGCTAGCTAGCTAGCAGCGTGAGCGAGCAGATTTCTCCGCCAGAATGACTAACGCTACTGAAAATGTTGTGGACTTTTTGTTGATGAACCTGTCATGTCTTTGGCTATGCCGGATTAAGTGATATGACATGCTATTCTATAAAATAACTTCTCTGTAATTAATATTAACTGATTAAGCCAATCAGGTAAATGTAAATAACTAGAAAGTCCGGGCTCTACGAAAGAATGTTTATAGAGCTGTTATCTTCTGAATAAACTCTTAACTTCTCTAGGGCAGGGGGCAGTATTTTGGCGTCCGGATGAAAGGCATGCCCGTAGTAAACTGCCTGCTACTCAGGCTCAGAAGGTAGGATATGCATATTATTAGTAGATTTGGATAGAAAACACTCTGAAGTTTCTAAAACTGTTTGAATGATGTCTGTGAGTATAACAGAACTCATATGGCAGGCAAAGACCTGAGAAAAATCCAACCAGGAAGTGGGAAATCTGAGGCTTGCAGTTTTTTCAAGTGATTGCCTATCTAACACACAGTGACTTCGGGTTCATTTTACACTTCCTAAGGCTTCCACTAACTCTTATGGCTAGGGGGCAGTATTTTCACGGCTGGATAAAAAACGTACCCGATTTAATCTGGTTACTAATCCTACCCAGTAACTAGAATATGCATATACTTATTATATATGGATAGAAAACACCCTAAAGTTTCTAAAACTGTTTGAATGGTGTCTGTGAGTATAACAGAACTCAAATGGCAGGTCAAAACCTGAGAGATTCCTTTACAGGAAGTGGCCTGTCTGACCATTTCTGGAACTTCTTTGCCATCTCTATCTTTTACTAAGGATCTCTGCTCTAACGTGACACTTCCTACGTCGTCCATAGGCGCTCAGAGCCCGGGAAAAACCTGAATGTCGTCATCCCAGCCCCAGGCTGAAACACATTATCGCCTTTCTCAAGTGGCCGATCAAGGGACTGTGGGCTTAGGCGCGTGACCTGGCCGCCCCCGTCTTTGTGATTTTTTCCTCTGTTTGCCGAAAAGGAGATTCCCGGTCGGAATATTATCGCTTTTCTACGAGAAAAATGGCATAAAAATTTATTTTAAACAGCGGTTGACATGCTTCGAAGTACGGTAATGGAATATTTAGAATTTTTTGGTCACGAATTGCGCCATGCGCGCGACCCTTCTTTACCATTTCGGATAGTGTCTGGAGCGCACGAACAAAACGCCGCTATTCGGATATAACGATGGATTATTTTGGACCAAACCAACATTTGTTATTGAAGTAGCAGTCCTGGGAGTGCATTCTGACGAAGACAACAAAGGTAATGAAACTTTTGTAATAGTAAATCGGAGTTTGATCAGGGCTAAACTTGGTCGGTGTCTAAATGGCTAGCCGTGATGGCTGGGCTATCTACTGAGAATATTGCAAAATGTGCTTTCACCGAAAAGCTATTTTAAAATCGGACATATCGAGTGCATAGAGGAGTTCTGTATCTATAATTCTTAAAATAATTGTTATGTTTTTTGTGAACGTTTATCGTGAGTAATTTAGTAAATTCACCGGATGTTTGCGGGGGGTATGCGGCTAGTTCTGAACGTCACATGCTAATGTAAAAAGCTGGTTTTTGATATAAATATGAACTTGATTGAACAAAACATGCATGCATTGTATAACATAATGTCCTAGGGTTGTCATCTGATGAAGATCATCAAAAGGTTAGTGCTGCATTTAGCTGTGGTTTTGTTTTTTGTGACATATATGCTAGCTTGAAAAATGGGTGTCTGATTATTTCTGGCTTGGTACTCTGCTGACATAATCTAATGTTTTGCTTTCGCTGTAAAGCCTTTTTTGAAATCGGACAGTGTGGTTAGATAAAGGAGAGTCTTGTCTTTAAAATGCTGTGAAATAGTCATATGTTTGAAAAATTGAAGTTTTTTGTATTTTTGAGGAATTTGTAATTCGCGCCACGCCTATCATTGGATATTGGAGCAGATGTTCCGCTAGCGGAACGTCTAGATGTAAGAGGTTAAGGAGATGTCTATCTATAATTCTTTGAATAACAGTTTAATATTTTATCAACGTTTATGATGAATATTTCTATAAATTGATGTGCTCATTCACCGGAAGTTTTTGAAGGAAAAACATTTCTGAACATTACGGGCCAATTTAAAATGTTTTTTTTGTATATAAATATGAACTTTATCGAGCAAAACATACATGTATTGTGTAACATGAAGTCCTATGAGTGCCATCTGATGAAGATCATCAAAGGTTAGTGCTTAATTTTAGCTGTACTTCTGGTGTTTGTGACGCCTCTCCTTGCTTGGAAAATGGCTGTGTGGCTTTTATGTTTTAGGCGCTGTCCTAACATAATCTAATGTTTTGCTTTCGCCGTAAAGCCTTTTTGAAATCGGACAATGTGGTTGGATTAACGAGAAGTGTATCTTTAAAATGGGATATAATAGTTCTATGTTTGAGAAATTTGAATTATGAGATTTTTGCTGTTTTGCCGCCCTGCTATTTCACTGGCTGTTGGCAGTGTGTCCTTCTCTAGCATCCCACATACCCCAGAGAAGTTAACTACATTTTGCAGCACATTATTAATTTGGCAATGTATTTAAAATGTTTATGAAGATGATGATGATGATGAAATTATTCTCAGGGTCATCATCATCATGTTTTAGTTGTTGTAACTGATCTTTGTTTGTGCTGTTTGTTTTGATTGACAGGTCAGACGGGAGGAAGGTCGTCCTAGGAGCTCACTCCCTGAGCGAACCAGAGGATTCTAAACAAACCTTTAACATTGTTGAAGTTTTCAATTTCAGCATCTCTAACTATGATAATCAAATCAAATTTAAATCAAATTTATTTATATAGCCCTTCGTACATCAGCTGATATCTCAAAGTGCTGTACAGAAACCCAGCCTAAAACCCCAAACAGCAAGCAATGCATGTGAAAGAAGCACGGTGGCTAGGAAAAACTCCCTAGGAAAAACTCGCTAGAAAGGCCAAAAACCTAGGAAGAAACCTAGAGAGGAACCAGGCTATGAGGGGTGGCCAGTCCTCTTCTGGCTGTGCAGGGTGGATATTGTAATTGAACATGGTCAAGATGTTAAAATGTTCATAAATAACCAGCATGGTCAAATAATAATAATCATAGTAGTTGTCGAGGGTGCAACAAGCACGTCCGGTGAACAGGTCAGGGTTCCATAGCTGCGGGCAGAACAGTTGAAACTGGAGCAGCAGCACGGCCAGGTGGACTGGGGACAGCAAGGAGTCATCATGCCAGGTAGTCCTGAGGCATGGTCCTAGGGCTCAGGTCCTCCGAGAGAGAGGACAGAAAGAGAGAAAGAGAGAATTAGAGAGAGCATATTTAAATTCACACAGGACACCGGATAAGACAAGAGAAATACTCCAGATGTAATAGACTGACCCTAGCCCCCCGACACATAAACTACTGCAGCATAAATACTGGAGGCTGAGACAGGAGGGATCAGAAGACACTGTGGCCCCATCCGATGATACCCCTGGACAGGGCCAAACAGGCAGGATATAACCCCACCCACTTTGCCAAAGCACAGCCCCCACACCACTAGAGGGATGTCTCCAACCACCAACTTACCGTCCTAAGACAAGGCCGAGTATAGCCCACAACGATCTCCGCCATGGCACAACCCAACGGGGGCGCGCCAACCCAGACAGGAAGACCACGTCAGTGACTCAACCCACTCAAGTGACGCACCCCTCCCATGGACGGCATGGAAGAACACCAGTAAGCCAGTGACTCAGCCCCTGTAATAGGGTTAGAGGCAGAGAATCCCAGTGGAAAGAGGGGAACCGGCAAGGCAGAGACAGCAAGGGCGGTTCGTTGCTCCAGCCTTTCCGTTCACCTTCACACTCCTGGGCCAGACTATACTTAATCATAGGACCTACTGAAGAGATAAGTCTTCAGTAATGACATTGCTTTGGTCAAGGTAAGTTACATACCAGTCTTCTCTCTGTCTGTCTCTGTCTCTGGCTCTCTCCTCTGTGTCAGTCCCCTTTTACTGTCAGGTCAATTCAACCCAAGTCCAACAGTTTATGGTTTGAAGACCAGCTTATGGTTTTGCCTCCATTTTGGCACCCTATTACAGTCATTGTGCACTACTTTTGACCACTTTGACTCCTTTTTTTGGTCAGAAGTAGTGCACTGTGTAGGAAGTAGGGTGCCAAGTTGGGACATAACCAATGTAGGAAGTAGCTGCCAGCACATGCAGTGACACCTGTGATTTAAGTCCACCACATAATAATCCGTAATTTTACAGTGCCTTGCAAAAGTATTCACCACCCTTTGGCGTTTTTCCTATGTTGTTGCATTACAACCTGTAATTTAAATTGATTTTTATGTTTATTTCATTTAATGGACATACACAAAATAGTCCAAATTGGTGAAGTGAAATGGAGAAAAAAAACTTGTTAAAAATAAAATAAATAAAAAAACACTGGAAAAGTGGTGCTTGCATATGTATTCACCCCTTTGCTATGAAGCCCCTAAATAAGATCTGGTGCAACTAATTACCTTCAGAAGTCACATATTTAGTTAAATAAAGTCCACTTGTGTGCAATCTAAGTGTCACATGATCTGTCACATGATCTCAGTATATATACAACTGTTCTGAAAGGCCCCAGAGTCTGCAACACCACTAAGCAAGTGGTAAAACCAAGCAAGCGACACCATGAAGACCAAGGAGCTCTCCAAACAGGTCAGGGACAAAGTTGTGGAGAAGTACAGATCAGGGTTGGGTTATAAAAAAAGGGTTGGGTTATAAAAAAAGATCAGAAACTTTGAACATCCCACGGATGTGCATTATAACAAAATTGAAAGAATATGGCATAACAACAAACCTGCCAAGAGAGGGCCGCCCACCAAAACTCACAGACCAGGCAAGGAGGGCATTAATCAGGGAGGCAACAAAGAGACCAAAGATAACCCTGAAGGAGCTGCAGAGCTCCACAGAAGAAATTGGAGTATTTGTCCATAGGACCACATTAAGCTGTACACTCCACAGAGCTGGGCTTTACGGAAGAGTGGAAAGAAAAAAGCCATTGCTTAAATAAAGAAATAAGCAAACACGTTTGGTGTTCGCCAAAAGGCATGTGGGAGACTCCCCAAACATATGGAAGAAGCTACTCTGGTCAGATGAGACTAAAATTGAGCTTTTTGGCCATCAAGGAAAGTGTTATGTCTGGCGCAAACCCAACACCTCTCATCACCCCGAGAGCTCCATCCCCACAGTGAAGCATGATGGTGGCAGCGTCATGCTGTGGGGATATTTTTCATCAGCAGGGACTGGGAAACTGGTCAGAATTGAAGGAATGACGGATGGAAATTCTTGAGGGAAACCTGTTTCAGTCGTCCAGAGATTTACATTTACATTTTAGTCATGACAATGACCATAAGCATACTGCTAAAGCAACACTCGAGTGGTTTAAGGGGAAACATTTAAATGTCTTGGAATGGCCTAGGCAACGCCCAGACCTCAATCCAATTGAGAATCTGTGGTATGACTTAAAGACTGCTGTACACCAGAGGAACCCATCCAACTTGAAGGCAGCTGGAGCAGTTTTGCTTTGACGAATGGACAAAAATCCCAGTGGCTAGATGTGCCAAGCTAATAGAGACATATCCCAAGAGACTTACAGCTGTAATTGCTGCAAAAGGTGGCTCTACAAAGTATTGACTTTGGGGGGGTGAATAGTTATGCATGCTCAAGTTCTGTTTTTTTGTCTTATTTCTTGTTTGTTTCACAAAAAATATTTTGCATCTTCAAAGTGGTAGTTGTGTAAATCAAATGATACAAACCCCCCCAAAATCTATTTTAATTCCAGGTTGTAAGGCATCTGTCTACCAGATCTTCAATATTGTCTACATCTTCCAGTTACATGGATATGTCTACATCTTCCAGTTACATGGATATGGATATGTCTACATCCTCTATTGATAAATTCCTGATGATGTATCGATAAACAGAAAGAACCAAAATGTCTCAATATTTTCTACTTTCATTTATAATTGTCTCATTCATTCCCCTTCCTCTCCCCTGTATCTATTTCCCAGGTCAATGCTGTAAATATGAATGTGTTCATAGGTTGTAAAATCAGCGTTAAAGTATATATGTAATGACAGAAATAACCTTTAGATGTCTGAGGAATCTCCATATTATATATGTGGGTGGTGTGTGTGTGTGTGTGTGTGTGTGTGTGTGTGTGTGTGTGTGTGTGTGTGTGTGTGTGTGTGTGTGTGTGTGTGAATCCGCAGGGTGATTCTGGAGGTCCTCTCCTGTATAATGGTGTGGCAGTTGGGATCACTTCAAATGGAGGGAAGAAGTGTGGATCCAGCAGGAAGCCTGGTTTATACACCACCATCTCCCACTACAGCCAGTGGATAGACAGAACCATGACTCAATAGAAGCCTGGTTTATACACCATCTCCCACTACAGCCAGTGGATAGACAGAACCATGACTCAATAGAAGCCTGGTTTATACAACACCATCTCCCACTACAGCCAGTGGATAGACAGGACCATGACCCAATAGAAGCCTGATTTATACACCACCATCTCCCACTACAGCCGGTGGATAGACAAGACCATGACTCAATAGAAGCCTGATTTATACAACACCATCTCCCACTACAGCCAGTGGATAGACAGGACCAATAGAAGCCTGGTTTATACACCACCATCTCCCACTACAGCCAGTGGATAGACAGAACCATGACTCAATAGAAGCCTGGTTTATACACCATCTCCCACTACAGCCAGTGGATAGACAGAACCATGACTCAATAGAAGCCTGGTTTATACAACACCATCTCCCACTACAGCCAGTGGATAGACAGGACCATGACTCAATAGAAGCCTGATTTATACACCACCATCTTCCACTACAGCCGGTGGATAGACAAGACCATGACTCAATAGAAGCCTGGTTTATACACCACCATCTCCCACTACAGCCGGTGGATAGACATGACTCAATAGAAGAATGTGTCCCAAATGGCATTGTATTCCATATGTAGTGCACTAATTTTGACAAGGCCTCATAGGACCATGGCTTAGTAACACAGTAAAACATTATTTATTATATTATACCACTTTATGAAACATATAAATCATTCCTCATGTACAAATCACCCCAATAAACCATACACATGAATCAGTAAAGTCATTGTATTTTTGTGTAAATGTTTCAATCTTATATGTTTTGGGCAAATATACTGTGAAAAGTTTAAACATTTAGTGACATGTGCAAGCAGAACTAAAACCATAAATACATTATGGTTGTATCTATAATAATGGTGCCGGAAGGGATAGCTGCCATTTTACTGGCCCCTCACCAACACTGCTATTTGGTTTGTTTTTTTGCTTTGTTTGTAAATCATTTTGTACATAATGTTGCTGCTACCATCTCTTATGACGGAAAAGAGCTTCTGGATATCAAAACAGCGATTAGTCACCTCGAACTGGACGAAGATGCTTTCTTTACTGAGTCTGACGCAAAGAATATCCTGCTTTGTCAAGACAAGGCCCAAATCCCCGTCATCGGCATGAGGAAAAGATGGAGAAAAAGGGGGTGGAGGACGGGGTGACTTGTAAGCATTCGCAGACGAGTGGGTAAACCACCTCCGTATTTTTGGCCAACGTACAATCATTGGAAAACAAACTGGACGATCTACGATTAAGACGCAGACAAATCTCTCCCTCCATTTGGCAAATCTGACCATAGTTCTATCCTTCTGCTTACAAGCAGAAATTAAAGCAGGAAGCACCAGTGACTCGGTCAATAGAAAAGTGGTCAGATGAACCAGATGCTAAACTACAGGACTGTTTTGCTGCACAGACTGGAATATGTTCCGGGATTCTTACAATGGCATTGAGGAATACACCACATCAGTCACTTGCTTCATCAATAAGTGCATCGATGAAATTGTCCCCACAGTGACTGGACGTACATACCCCAACCAGAAGCCATGGATTACAGGCAACATCCTCACTGAGCTAAGTCTAGAGCTGCCGCTTTCAAGGAGCGGGACTCTAATCCAGAAGCTTATAAGAAATCCTGCTATGCCCTCCGACGAGCCATCAAACAGGCAAAGAGTCAATACAGGACTAAGATCAAATCGTGCTACACCAGTTCCGGCACTCGTCGGATGTGGCAGGGCTTGCAAACTATTATAGACTACAAAGGGAAGCACAGTTGCGAGCTGCCCAGTGACACCAGCCTAACAGACAAGCTCAATTACTTCTATGCTCGCTTCGAGGCAAGTAACACTGAAACATGCACGAGAGCATCAGTTGTTCCGGACGACTGTGTGATCACGCTCTCTGTAGCCGATGTGAGCAAGACCTTTAAACAGGTCAACATTCACAAGGCCGCAGGGTCAGATGGATTACCAGGATGTGTCCTCAGAGCATGCGCTGACCAACTGGCAAGTGTATTCACTGACATTTTCTACATGTCCCTGTCTGAGTCTGTAATACCAACATGTTTTAAGCAGACCACCATAGTGCCTGTGCCCAAGAACACTAAGGTAACCTGCCTAAATGACTACCAACCCGAAGCACTCACATCTGTAGCCATGAAGTGCTGTGAAAGGCTGATCATGGCTTACATCAACACCATTATCACAGAAACCCTAGACCCACTCCAATTTGCATACCGCCCCAACAGATCCACAGATGATGCAATCTCTATTGCACTCCACACTGCCTTTTCACACCTGGACAAAAGGAACACCTGTGTGAGAATGCTGTTCATTGACTACAGCTTAGCGTTCAACACCATCGTGCCCTCAAGCTCATCACTGAGCTAAGGACCCTGGGACTGAACACCACCCTCTGCACCTGGATCCTGGACTTCCTGACGGGCCGCCCCCAAGTGGTAAGGGTCCTCAACGTGGGGGCCCCTCAGGGGTGCGTGCTTAGTCCCCTGCTGTACCCCCTGTTCACCCACGACTGTGTGGCACCATCATTAAGTTTGCTGATGACACAACAGTGGTAGGCCTGATCACTGACAATGATGAGACAGCCTATAGGGAGGAGGTCAGAGACCTGGCAGTGTGTTGCCAGGACAACAACCTCTCCCTCAATGTGAGGAAGACAAAGGAGATAATCTTGGACTATTGGAAAAGGAGGGCCGAACAGGCCCCCATTAACATCGATGGGCCTGAAGTGGAATGGGTCGAGAGTTTCAAGTTCCTTTGTGTCCACATCACCAACGAGCCTTTGTGGTCCAAACACATCAATACAGTTGTTAAGAGAGGGCACGACAACACCTTTTCCCCCTCAGGAGATTGAAAAGATTTGGCATGGGTCCCCAGATCCTCAAAAAGGTAAACAGCTGCACCACCAAGAGCATCCTGACGGGTTGCATCACCGCCTGGTCTGAAAATTGCTCTTTATCTGACGGTAAGGCGCTACAGAGGGTAATGCATACGGCCTAGTACATCACTGGGGCCAAGCTTCCTGACATCCAGGACCTCTATACCAGGCGGTGTCAGAGGAAGGTTGTATTATAACCCTATCAGTGATGACATTCTGGTTGTATTATAACCCTCAGTGATGACATTCTGGTTGTATTATAACCCTATCAGTGATGACATTCTGGTTGTATTATAACCCTATCAGTGATGACATTCTGGTTGTATTATAACCCTATCAGTGATGACATTCTGGTTGTATTATAACCCTATCAGTGATGACATTCTGGTTGTATTATAACCCTATCAGTGATGACATTCTGGTTGTATTATAACCCTATCAGTGATGACATTCTGGTTGTATTATAACCCTATCAGTGATGACATTCTGGTTGTATTATAACCCTATCAGTGATGACATTCTGGTTGTATTATAACCCTATCAGTGATGACATTCTGGTTGTATTATAACCCTATCAGTGATGACATTCTGGTTGTATTATAACCCTATCAGTGATGACATTCTGGTTGTATTATAACCCTATCAGTGATGACATTCTGGTTGTATTATAACCCTATCAGTGATGACATTCTGGTTGTATTATAACCCTATCAGTGATGACATTCTGGTTGTATTATAACCCTATCAGTGATGACATTCTGGTTGTATTATAACCCTATCAGTGATGACATTCTGGTTGTATTATAACCCTCAGTGATGACATTCTGGTTGTATTATAACCCTATCAGTGATGACATTCTGGTTGTATTATAACCCTATCAGTGATGACATTCTGGTTGTATTATAACCCTATCAGTGATGACATTCTGGTTGTATTATAACCCTATCAGTGATGACATTCTGGTTGTATTATAACCCTATCAGTGATGACATTCTGGTTGTATTATAACCCTATCAGTGATGACATTCTGGTTGTATTATAACCCTATCAGTGATGACATTCTGGTTGTATTATAACCCTATCAGTGATGACATTCTGGTTGTATTATAACCCTATCAGTGATGACATTCTGGTTGTATTATAACCCTATCAGTGATGACATTCTGGTTGTATTATAACCCTATCAGTGATGACATTCTGGTTGTATTATAACCCTATCAGTGATGACATTCTGGTTGTATTATAACCCTATCAGTGATGACATTCTGGTTGTATTATAACCCTATCAGTGATGACATTCTGGTTGTATTATAACCCTATCAGTGATGACATTCTGGTTGTATTATAACCCTATCAGTGATGACATTCTGGTTGTATTATAACCCTATCAGTGATGACATTCTGGTTGTATTATAACCCTATCAGTGATGACATTCTGGTTGTATTATAACCCTATCAGTGATGACATTCTGGTTGTATTATAACCCTCAGTGATGACATTCTGGTTGTATTATAACCCTATCAGTGATGACATTCTGGTTGTATTATAACCCTATCAGTGATGACATTCTGGTTGTATTATAACCCTATCAGTGATGACATTCTGGTTGTATTATAACCCTATCAGTGATGACATTCTGGTTGTATTATAACCCTATCAGTGATGACATTCTGGTTGTATTATAACCCTATCAGTGATGACATTCTGGTTGTATTATAACCCTATCAGTGATGACATTCTGGTTGTATTATAACCCTATCAGTGATGACATTCTGGTTGTATTATAACCCTATCAGTGATGACATTCTGGTTGTATTATAACCCTATCAGTGATGACATTCTGGTTGTATTATAACCCTATCAGTGATGACATTCTGGTTGTATTATAACCCTATCAGTGATGACATTCTGGTTGTATTATAACCCTATCAGTGATGACATTCTGGTTGTATTATAACCCTATCAGTGATGACATTCTGGTTGTATTATAACCCTATCAGTGATGACATTCTGGTTGTATTATAACCCTATCAGTGATGACATTCTGGTTGTATTATAACCCTATCAGTGATGACATTCTGGTTGTATTATAACCCTATCAGTGATGACATTCTGGTTGTATTATAACCCTATCAGTGATGACATTCTGGTTGTATTATAACCCTATCAGTGATGACATTCTGGTTGTATTATAACCCTATCAGTGATGACATTCTGGTTGTATTATAACCCTATCAGTGATGACATTCTGGTTGTATTATAACCCTATCAGTGATGACATTCTGGTTGTATTATAACCCTATCAGTGATGACATTCTGGTTGTATTATAACCCTATCAGTGATGACATTCTGGTTGTATTATAACCCTATCAGTGATGACATTCTGGTTGTATTATAACCCTATCAGTGATGACATTCTGGTTGTATTATAACCCTATCAGTGATGACATTCTGGTTGTATTATAACCCTATCAGTGATGACATTCTGGTTGTATTATAACCCTATCAGTGATGACATTCTGGTTGTATTATAACCCTATCAGTGATGACATTCTGGTTGTATTATAACCCTATCAGTGATGACATTCTGGTTGTATTATAACCCTATCAGTGATGACATTCTGGTTGTATTATAACCCTATCAGTGATGACATTCTGGTTGTATTATAACCCTATCAGTGATGACATTCTGGTTGTATTATAACCCTATCAGTGATGACATTCTGGTTGTATTATAACCCTATCAGTGATGACATTCTGGTTGTATTATAACCCTATCAGTGATGACATTCTGGTTGTATTATAACCCTATCAGTGATGACATTCTGGTTGTATTATAACCCTTCAGTGATGACATTCTGGTTGTATTATAACCCTATCAGTGATGACATTCTGGTTGTATTATAACCCTATCAGTGATGACATTCTGGTTGTATTATAACCCTTCAGTGATGACATTCTGGTTGTATTATAACCCTGTCATGACTGTCCTGCTCAGCTCAGGTTACCAATGACCACAATCCTGCAGAGAGATTTCATCCCCACCAGAGGAGAAGGGATCTCCAGGGACAGGAAGACGTGGGGGGGTTTTATGACCCCTCACACCCATTGTAAATCTTAGGCAACAGACTAAAATCCTTTGTCCTCTCACTATGGAGAACCAGCCTCAGAACATTAAAACATGCAATAAATAGACTTTGGGACAAGGGGTTTTCGTCAGCCACAATGGTGGTCATGACGATAGATGGAATATGAAAATGAATGTCATTTTTGTTATGTTATTAAAAGTTAAAGGACAACGTTATAACGAAAACATTGTAACTTTAAGAGTTTTCCTAGGATATGTTTGATGTTTATACATTGTACGTTGTCCAAATCAAAGAGAATGTTTTGGTAAAGATGAAATGTGAAGTTAGTTGTCTAAAATTGGATTTGAGTAAAATCCAGACCTTGCCTCGTAACTGGGTACGCCCAGAGAATTGCCCTAAAGGCGGAAGACGCCCACTTCTGACCCGAGGGTAAGACATTTGAGTTAAGAATTAACATCTCAGACTAACTGACCACAAGCTGCAGCCAAGGTCTGAGTAGTCAACAAACCCAAAACGCAACACAAAGTTGAAGACAAATAAATCTTTTTTTCTACCCAAGCTACAGACGAATAGCTGTGTCTAAGCGGGTGAATTCAAGCCAGACCACCCGGTCTCCACTCCCCATTGAATCGTGGTATCTAAGCTGTTTTCATTCCTACGCTGTGAGCTGAGCTACAGGTCTGTCTGTCCTCAGAAGACCCCTTTCAGAGCGAGGGCGAGGAATCAGACCACTAAGCCAAAAGGACACTGACATCGTGGAGCAGAGAAGACGTAATTACATAATTATATTCTGACCCATAAGAGAGGCAGTTCGAGGCAAGGTTAGGCTACCTGCCGCCCCTACACTCTAACCACTAGTCTACCTGCCGCCCCCTACACTCTAACCACTAGGCTACCTGCCTCTTCTACACTCTAACCACTAGGCTTCCTGCCTCCTCTACACTCTAACCACTAGGCTACCTGCCGCCCCCTACACTCTAACCACTAGGCTACCTGCCGCCCCTACACTCTAACCACTAGGCTACCTGCCGCCCCTACACTCTAACCACTAGGCTACCTGCCGCCCCTACACTCTAACCACTAATCTACCTGCCGCCCCTACACTCTAACCACTAGGCTACCTGCATCCCCCTACACTCTAACCACTAGGCTTCCTGCCTCCTCTACACTCTAACCACTAGGCTACCTGCCTCCTCTACACTCTAACCACTAGGCTACCTGCCTCCTCTACACTCTAACCACTAGGCTACCTGCCGCCCCTACACTCTAACCACTAGGCTACCTGCCGCCCCTACACTCTAACCACTAGGCTACCTGCCGCCCCTACACTCGAACCACTAGGCTACCTGCCGCCCCTCCACTCTAACCACTAGGCTACCTGCCGCCCCTACACTCTAACCACTAGGCTACCTGCCCCCCCTACACTCTAACCACTAGGCTACCTGCCTCCTCTACACTCTAACCACTAGGCTACCTGCCCCCCCTACACTCTAACCACTAGGCTACCTGCCGCCCCTACACTCTAACCACTAGGCTACCTGCCGCCCCTACACTCTAACCACTAACCACTAGGCTACCTGCCTCCCCTACACTCTAACCACTAGGCTACCTGCCCCCCCTCCACTCTAACCACTAGGCTACCTGCCGCCCCTACACTCTAACCACTAGGCTACCTGCCTCCCCTACACTCTAACCACTAGGCTACCTGCCTCCCCTACACTCTAACCACTAGGCTACCTACCCCCCCTACACTCTAACCACTAGGCTACCTGCCCCCCCTACACTCTAACCACTAGGCTACATGCCTCCCCTCCACTCTAACCACTAGGCTACCTGCCGTCCCCCTACACTCTAACCACTAGGCTACCTGCCCCCCCTCCACTCTAACCACTAGGCTACCTGCCGCCCCTACACTCTAACCACTAGGCTACCTGCCGCCCCTACACTCTAACCACTAGGCTACCTGCCGCCCCTACACTCTAACCACTAGGCTACCTGCCCCCCCCCCCCCCCCCTCCACTCTAACCATCCATGGCATTTTCCAATTATGTTCCTATTTTACAAGTCAAAAAAATTGAGAACCTTTCATAATGTTGCCAAACAAAGACTCAACAAACTTACCTGAGACTCCCTGTCTCTGCCAGTCTGTCCCTGCATATCTGTCCCCAACTCTGCTGTCTGTGTGCCATCTGTTGCCTGCTCTGCCTAATGACATCATTGTGAAACATTTCCATTAGAATTTCATTTCTTTCTTATGAACATTTTATCAACTAGTCTTTGAGATATTAGGCTACTAGGGTTCTTACTTTGCGTTTTGGTGTATTGAAAATACTCTGATGTCCGTCTTTTATTTTTCTGCCATTTTTCTACCTGGCTGGCTGGCTACACACACAGTGTGTAGGTTATTTACAGTAGGAGATGGGCTTCTATCATCTTATCTTTTATCATTCTATTTGGGCTTCGATCTAAAAGGTAGTGTCGTGTCTTTGGGGGTACCATTAAACTGAAGACATGTTTATCAATTAGCTCCCTGTAATTATTATCACGCGATTAAACTGATTAATCGTTTAATTGTAATTAACTAGGAGATCGGGGCACCAAGGAGAATATTCAGATTACAAAGCTATAATTTTCCTAATATAACTTTCCTGTACTATAATATTATATTCTATTATAGTATAGGCCGATTATCTTCTGGTTTAAATGGTGTATTTTACCTCGAGTCCAGTCTCATTCCAAACGTCGTAAATTGTTGTATCTGCACGAACCCAGTCTTTACTAAAATCATCCATACATCAATTGTCTTAAAATCATTTATTTACTACACTAAGTAATTAACAGAAAACATACAAACAGTAATTATCGTCACAAAGGATTGGTATAGTAATGTGCACTAATGGCTAACAGGCATGGCTGGTCTGTTAGACAATGGGTCATAAACGGTCAGCTGAGAATGCACACCTACAGAGTTCATTAATATTAACAATTGACAATTGAAGGCTCACTCATTCGGGAACAATTGCAATCAATATATATTTACGCTCAGTGTGTCGTTCTGATTCTTGTTGGAGAGTTCGGTTCTGTTGGGGAGTTTTCTCCGCGTTCTCTCTCTCTCTCTCTCTCTCTCTCTCTCGGTTAGAATGGATGTTTCGTTGGTCTTCGCGTTCGATGATATAATTTACTTAGCTGCAGACTAATAATTAATATCAAAGACTTGTTCTTATTCTGTCGGTATCAATAGTCTAAAAGTTAACCACATGGTATGGTTCACTTTCAGTAGAGGAATTGGATGGTAAAACCTATTGGCCAACGGAGTGGAGGCCTGGTCTGGGGAAATGTAAATCAGGGGGTGTTTTATAGTGCCCATCGAACAGGCTTGTCAAATGACGCCTGGTCCTGTATGTGTCCCTGGGGGCGTGCCTATGACTGAGTTAGACTTGGTTACAGAAATACAATTCTATCACATTAACATCAGAACAATAGCATCTCAATGTCTTACAAAAGCTTTATCCTTATTAATACATTCCATACACCCATTATGATGCAAGTCTCAAGCTGAGGCTATTATATAAACCGTTTTATGGTAATATGGCTATATTGTCTCTTCTGAGTATCACAAAATTGTACCAAGCGGATCAGTTCGTAGCTGGATTCTTCACCAATCTTCCATACCTTCTCCAGAACACAAAATGTCGCTTGGCTCCCCAATTCTGTGAGTTGGAAGAATTTCCTGTGTCTCTCTATGGGCCATGTGGCCAGAGACTCTCCTGGAATTTTAGAGTTTTTACAACCCTTTCACACAGGGCCTGGGTTGGGGGGAAGGTAGGTTGGGTGGTGGTGCAAAAGGGAGGGGGTCAACTGTCCTCCCTGTACCAAAAGAGGCCAACGTCATGACAGTAGCTAGCAAATGTGAAACGGATTAAAATGACAAGAGTTGACAGCTGTATGAGTTCACCATTTACACAACATATGCTGCAACCTTTTGTAATTTTAATAGTTTGTTTCATATTGGCTGGCTTCCAACAATAGCTGAATTTGCAAAGCTAGCGAGCACCAATTCCGTTTCAGTGGTGTTTGCTATAATCTTTGCTACCCGGGTTAAATAAAGGTGAAATAAAATAAATAAATAAAAGTTCCCTTGCGACAATTTAGCTTTTGCAACGAGACCATTAAATATATTTAAGACAATGGTAGAAGAGAGTGTAGTTCTGTTCAGTTTGGACTTCAGTTTGTCGCTAACCTTATCGCAGGGACTTTGAAGCACTAACTTACATCATCTGCATGCTGATCTTGGAATAAATTGACGATAGCAAAGATTCCATCTTTGACGAGGCCACATAAATGGAATAGGTACTAGCTAGCTTAATAGTTAATATTTGCGCGCTAGCTCTGCATATTCAGCTAGTGTGTGTGCGCGATTGACTGGATTAACCTCACGTCAGTTACGTTCATTGAGTGCCTTTCAGACAGTAGATACGACCCCTCTGTTACCTTGCCAACTAAGGAACTGGCAGTGGATCAAACCATTGTGAGGCAAAGGGTGGGGGGGGGTCGCAATCTTTTGAAACTTAAAAACGCGCTATTAAATGTCTATAATCAGCACAATTGCTTTCATTGCGTATTATTAATATTATTTAAATTACATAGTTATGTTTCAGTGATATATTGGGGGGGACAAATCATATTTTTCCCAGGATGGGGGGGGAGTGTCCCCCCGTACCCCCCGGGATTTCCGCCCCTGATATTTTGTACAGTGCATGAGTGCAGAGTTGGATGGTGAGCCGTGCATTACATGACGTGCAATTTTGTGCTGTTCCTATCAGAATAAAGCTCCATGACTGGTGGTACAAGTTGGAGTTCGTGTCGATGATTGATTGTACACAACGCAAGAAGAGTACTGTTACATACGCAACAGGTAAAGTATTGGTCCCATGTTTCATGAGCTGAAATAAAAGATCCCAGAAATGTTTCCCATACCCACAAAAAGCTTATTTCTCTCAAATTTTATGCACACATAAGTTTACATCCCTGTTAGTGAGCATTTATCCTTTGCCAAGATAATCCATCCACCTGACAGGTGTGGCATATCAAGTAGTTGATTAAACATCATGATCATTACACAGGTGCACCTTGTGTTGGGGACAATAAAAGGCCACTAAAATGTGCAGTTGTGTCACACAACAAATGGCCAAATATGTCTCAACTTTTGAGGGAGAGTGGAATTGGCATGCTGACTGCAGGAATGTTATGTTTATCTTCTAAAATCCACCTCAAATCTTTGAAATGTTGCGTTTATATTTTTTATTCAGCATCATTTTGAAATGTGTAAAAGTGAGTGTGGATGAGGTGAAAACATATTATTTATCAATCAACAATGACTAACCACCTGGGTCTGACAACTTGGATGGAAAACACCACTACACACCACACACCTATTACCACTACTACCACCCCTACTACTACCACTACTACCACCACTACTACTACCACTACTACCACCACTACTACCACCACTACTACCACCACCACTACCACCACTACTACCACCACCACTACCACCACTATCCCCCACCACCACCACCACACCCACACCACTATCACCACCACTATCACCACCACTACTACCACCACTACACACCACACCACTATCACCACTACTACCACCACCACTACTACCACCACCCCACACCACACCACTATCACCACTACTACCCACCACTACTACCACCACTACTACCACCACCACTACACACCACACCACTATCACCACCACTACTACCACCACTACACACCACCACTACTACGACCACCACACACCACACCACTATCACCACCACTATCACCACCACTACACACCACCACACACCACACCAATATCACCACCACTACTACCACCACTACTACCACCACTATCACCACCACTACTACCACCACTACTACCACCACCACACACCGCCCCACTATCACCACCACTACTACCACCACCACTTCACACCACCACACACCACACCACTATCACCACCACTACTACCACCACCACTACTACCACCACCACACACCACCCCACTATCACCACCACTACTACCACCACTAATACCACCACCACACCACTATCACCACCACTACACACCACCACTACTACCACCACTACACACCACACCACTATCACCACTACACACCACACCACTATCACCACTACACACCACATCACTATCACCACCCCACTATCACCACTACACACCACACACCTATCACCACTACACACCACACCACTATCACCACCACTACACACCACTACTACACACCACACCACTATCACCACTACACACCACACCACTATCACCACCACTACTACCACCACTACTACCACCACTACACACCACACCACTATCACCACTACACACCACACCACTATCAACACCACTACTACCACCACTACACACCACCCCACTATACCACTACACACCACCCCACTATACCACTACACACCACACCACTATCAACACCACTACTACTACCACTACTACCACCACCACTACACACCACACCACTATCACCACCCCACTATCACCACTACACACCACCCCACTATCACCACTATCACCTACTCACTACTACCACCACTACACACCACATCACTATCACCACCACTACTACCACCACTACTACCACCACTACTACCACCACTACACACCACACCACTATCACCACTACTACCACCACCACTACTACCACCACTACTACCACCACTACTACCACCACTACTACCACCACTACACACCACACCACTATCACCACCACACACCACACCAATATCACCACCACTATCACCACCACTACTACCACCACTACACACCACACCACTACACCACCACTACTACCACCACTACTACCACCACTACTACCACCACTACTACCACCACTACTACTACCACCACTACTACCACCACTACACACCACCACCACACACCACACCACTATCACCACCACTACACACCACCACTACACACCACCACTACACACCATCACTACACACCACCCCACTATCACCACTACACACCACACCACTATCACCACCCCACTATCACCACTACACACCACCACTACTACCACCACTACTATCACCACTACACACCACACCACTATCACCACTACACACCACACCACTATCACCACTACACACCACACCCACTACACACCACTATCACCACCCCACTATCCCACCACTACACACCACCCCTATCACCACTACACACCACACCCATCACAACTACACACCACCACTATCACCACTACACACCACCCCACTATCACCACTATACACCACCACTATCACCACTACACACCACCACTATCACCACTACACACCACCACTATCACCACTACACACCACCCCACTATCACCACTACACACCACCCCACTATCACCACTACACACCACCCCACTATCACCACTATACACCACCCCATCACCACTATACACCACCCCCGTCACCACTACACACCACCCCCATCACCACTACACACCACCCCACTATCACCACTACACACCACCCCACTATCACCACTACACACCACCCCACTATCACCACTACACACCACCACTATCACCACCCCACTATCACCACCACTACACACCACCCCACTATCACCACTACACACCACACCACTATCACCACTACACACCACACCACTATCACCACCACTACTACCACCACTACTACCACCACTACACACCACACCACTATCACCTCTACACACCACACCACTATCAACACCACTACTACCACCACCACACCACCCCACTATACCACTACACACCACCCCACTATACCACTACACACCACACCACTATCAACACCACTACTACCACCACTATTACCACCACCACTACACACCACTATCACCACCACTACTACCACCACTACTACCACCACTACACACCACCCCACTATCACCACTACACACCACACCACTATCACCACCACTACTACCACCACTACACACCACACCACTATCACCACCACTACTACCACCACTACACACCACACCACTATCACCACCCCACTATCACCACTACACACCACCCCACTATCACCACTATCACCACCACTACTACCACCACTACTACCACCACTACTACCACCACTACACACCACATCACTATCACCACCACTACTACCACCACTACTACCACCACTACACACCACACCACTATCACCACTACTACCACCACCACTACTACCACCACTACTACCACCACTACTACCACCACTACACACCACACCACTATCACCACCACACACCACACCAATATCACCACCACTATCACCACCACTACTACCACCACTACACACCACAACACTATCACCACCACTACTACCACCACTACTACCACCACTACTACCACCACTACACACCACCACCACACACCACACCACTATCACCACCACTACTACCACCACTACACACCACCACTACACACCACCACTACACACCATCACTACACACCATCACTACACACCACCCCACTATCACCACTACACACCACACCACTATCACCACCACTACACACCACCCCACTATCACCACTACACACCACCACTACTACCACCACTACTATCACCACTACACACCACACCACTATCACCACTACACACCACCCCACTATCACCACTACACACCACACCACTATCACCACTACACACCACCACTACACACCACTATCACCACCCCACTATCACCACTACACACCACCCCACTATCACCACCACTACACACCACCCCTATCACCACTACACACCACACCCATCACAACTACACACCACCACTATCACCACTACACACCACCACTATCACCACTACACACCACCACTATCACCACTACACACCACCCCACTATCACCACTACACACCATCCCACTATCACCACTACACACCACCCCACTATCACCAATACACACCACCCCACTATCACCACTATACACCACCACTATCACCACTATACACCACCCCATCACCACTACACACCACCCCCATCACCACTACACACCACCCCACTATCACCACTACACACCACCCCACTATCACCACTACACACCACCCCACTATCACCACACCACTATCACCACCACTACACACCACCCCACTATGACCACTACACACCACCACTATCACCACCCCACTATCACCACCACTACACACCACCCCACTATCACCACTACACACCACCCCACTATCACCACTACACACCACCCCCACTATCACCACTACACACCACACCACTATCACCACTACACACCACCACTATCACCACCCCACTATCACCACTATCACCACTACTACACACCACCACTACACACCACCACTATCACCACCACTACACACCACCCCACTATCACCACTACACACCACACCACTATCACCACTACACACCACCACCCCACTATCACCACTACACACCACCCCACTATCACCACTACACACCACCACTATCACCACCCCACTACACACCACCACTACACACCACCATCAGCGACGGCCAGCAGTCCAGAGCCTGCTGCGATGATCTATGGTCCAGTTCTTCCTCCTCCGATGATCCACGGTCCGGTGGCACAAAAGCGGAGGGATCAGCCGGCGGAGGGGGGGTTACGCCCCGAACCGGAGCCGCCTCCTCTGTTGGAGGATCCGCGGGATGAGAAGGTTCTGCTTACTGCACCAGAGCCGCCATAGACATTTGTGACCCATCCTACCCTGTCTTTTTTTTGTTGGTTCTTTTGTTGTGATCGGAGTCCGCACCTTTGGGGGGGGGGGGGGGGTACTGTCACGTCCTGACCTTAGAAAGCTGTTGTATGTATGCTTAAGTAATAATACAGAACACGTCTCCTTCCTGAGCGGTATGATGGCTGCGTGGTCCCATGGTGTTTATACCTGCGTACTATTGTTTGTACAGATGGACGTGGTACCTTCAGGCGTTTGGAAATTGCTCCCAAGGATGAACCAGACTTGTGGAGGTCTACAATTTTTTTTACTGAGGTCTTGTCTGATTTCTTTAGATTTTCCCAAGATGTCAAGCAGAGGCACTGAGTTTGAAGGTAGGCCAATTGACTAAAATGTTCTGGAATTTCCCAAGCTGTTTAAACGCACAGTCAACTTAGTGTATGTAAACTTCTGACCCACTGGAATTGTGATACAGTGAATTATAAGTGAAATAATCTGTTAACAATTGTTGGAAAAATTACTTGTGTCATGCACAAAGTAGATGTCCTAACCGACATGCCAAAACTATAGTTTGTTAACAAGAAATGTGTGGAGTGGTAGAAAAACTAGTTTTAATGACTCCAACCTAATGTATGTAAACTTCCGACTTCAACTGTACTATTTTTTTATAAAGATTCTATTCGACGCACAAAACAATTCAAATGAAGTCTGATGGGGTTTCTCCCACTTTTCCCGAAATATTCGCATAACGTCACAAACTCTGATGCTGCGGTCATTCAATTGCATTGACATATGTTCTTCAAACAGAGGACGCCGTGATGACATTTTCTGTTTTACAGATGTTAGGCTACCACATGGCCATTCATAAAAAGTGCATTATGGGCCGACACTATACAGCCCAGGCTACTATTGTACTTTGCAGGGATTTTCTTTATCTCGCCTAGGGCGGCATATCGGCCAAGACCGAGCCTGATCAGCTTTGATGAGTATATAAATTAAGAAAAGATTCTGTATGAAATTATACCATGCCAGGTTGGAGAGGAGTGGCACATTATAGTCCTCAGAGCCAGAACAACCTTGTCCACTAATGTTGAATAATTCATGAAGTCAGACACATACAAGCTGTTTTTAAAAGAACAACCATTTTATTTATTTACCAGCAGCCAATGAAACGGGCAATGCATAAAAGAAAATCCAAAAGCACTTTGTTGACTGAAGTGCCATAGCCTACAGCGCTCCTTAACCTGATCCCGAGTGGCACTGCATCTCAGAGTTGCAAGGAAAAAGCCATATCGCAGACTGGGAAAAAGCACACAGACACACTGGACAGAGGAACTCTGTCTAGAAGGCCAGCTTCCCGGAGTCAACTCTTCACTGTTGACGTTAAGACTGGTGTTTTGTGTGAACTATTTAATGAAGCTGCCAGTTGAGGACTTGTGAGGCGTCTGTTTCTCAAACTAGACACTAATGTACTTGTCCTCTTGCTCAGTTGTGCACCGGGGCCTCCCACTCCTCTTTCTATTCTGGTTAGAGCCAGTTTGCGCTGTTCTGTGAAGGGAGTAGTACACAGCGTTGTACGAGATCTTCAGTTTCTTGGCAATTTCTCACATGGAATAGGCTTCATTTCTCAGATCAAGAATAGACTGACGAGTTTCAGAAGAAAGTCCTTTGTTTCTGGCCATTTTGAGCCTGTAATCGAATCCACAAAGGCTGATGCTCCAGATACTCAACTAGTCTAAAGAAGGCCAGTTTTATTGCTTCTTTAATCAGAACAGTTTTCAGCTGTGCTAACATAATTGCAAAAGGGTTTTCTAATGATCAATTAGCCTTTTAAAATGATAAACTTTGATTAGCTAACACAACGTGCCATTGGAACACAGGAGTGATGGTTGCTGATAATGGGCCTCTGTACGCCTATGTAGATATTCCATTTAAAAAATCTGCTGTTTCCAGCTACAATAGTCATTTAAAACATTAACAATGTCTACACTGTATTTCTGATCCATTTGATGTTATTTCATTGGACAAAAAAATGTGCTTTTCTTTCAAAAACAAGGACATTTCTAAGTGACCCCAAACTTTTTGAACGGAAGTGTATATATTGTAGAAAGAGGAGGAAGGGAGGCGCTACTAAGGTACACAATAGTACATGTTGGTAGACAGAAGGTGATCTTTGGTAAAAGGGGTGAATTGGTCATCAAATAGAAAGGAGGACCAAGGTACTCTTCATATAATTGATTAAAATGTCTTTATTAGTATGGCGTGTTCAATAGAAACAAGGTTTTAAAAATCCAACGCGTTTCGGCTGCATGGCCTTCGTCAGGGAGTACAAAGAAATAATACAATGTCCTCTTTTTAACAGCTTTTCCAATTAACCCTAATTTGAAGAGGGAGTGGTTACAAAATTGATTGGACACACCTAGTAAGCAATACTACACACAGCTATTTCACTTTTTAATATTTTATCATAAAAATACAACTCCAAGCTAGAAGTATCAGAACACTTAGAAAGGTAGTTTCTAACCTTAAATATGGCTGGGAGAAGTGTCAAGCAATAAGAAAGCAATATATTCCATAGTACACTAGAACACAGCAAAACATGAACAACAACAGTCTAAACATAGCTGAGGGCAATAGAGCAAAATGTCCACTAGATGACAGCAAATGGACCAAGAACTTACACTTTAGTTTAACTGTTTAAGACGGTCCCCTTTTCTAATAGAGGCCGGGATATGATCAATACCCATAGCTTGTAGGGAGGCAGGGTTGCCATGGTGTAAGGACTTGTAGTGTCTTGCCATGGGGAAGTCTTCATTGCCTACCCGTATGGCGTACTTGTGTTCAAGGCGTCTCTTGGTCCGTCCAATGTAGAACACCTCGCACTGTGGCCATTGCAATCTACAGATGACATGAGTGGTTTTGCAGTTAATGAAATGCTTGACGTAATACTCCATTTTGGAAGCTGTGTCAACAAAATACTTTTTCTGTGCAATATTTCTGCAATGTTTGCACTGGTTACATTTACATGTTACGTGTGTGTGTGTGTGTGTATGTATATATATATATATATATATATATACAGTGCCTTGCGAAAGTATTCGGCCCCCTTGAACTTTGACCTTTTGCCACATTTCAGGCTTCAAACATAAAGATATAAAACTGTAATTTTATGTGAAGAATCAACAACAAGTGGGACACAATCATGAAGTGGAACGAAATTTATTGGATATTTCAAACTTTTTTAACAAATAAAAAACTGAAAAATTGGCCGTGCAAAATTATTCAGCCCCCTTAAGTTAATACATTGTAGCGCCAGCTTTTGCTGCGATTACAGCTGTAAGTCGCTTGGGGTATGTCTCTATCAGTTTTGCACATCGAGAGACTCAAATTTTTGCCCATTCCTCCTTGCAAAACAGCTCGAGCTCAGTGAGGTTGGATGGAGAGCGTTTGTGAACAGCAGTTTTCAGTTCTTTCCACAGATTCTCAATTGGATTCAGGTCTGGACTTTGACTTGGCCATTCTAACACCTGGATATGTTTATTTGTGAACCATTCCATTGTAGATTTTGCTTTATATTTTGGATCATTGTCTTGTTGGAAGACAAATCTCCGTCCCAGTCTCAGGTCTTTTGCAGACTCCATCAGGTTTTCTTCCAGAATGGTCCTGTATTTGGCTCCAGCCATCTTCCCATCAATTTTAACCATCTTCCCTGCCCCTGCTGAAGAAAAGCAGGCCCAAACCATGATGCTGCCACCACCATGTTTGACAGTGGGGATGTTGTGTTTAGGGTGATGAGCTGTGTTGCTTTTACCCCAAACATAACGTTTTGCATTGTTGCCAAAAAGTTCAATTTTGGTTTCATCTGACCAGAGCACCTTCTTCCACATGTTTGGTGTGTCTCCCAGGTGGCTAGTGGCAAACTTTAAACGACACTTTTAATGGATATCTTTAAGAAATGGCTTTCTTCTTGCCACTCTTCCATAAAGGCCAGATTTGTGCAGTATACGACTGATTGTTGTCCTATGGACAGAGTCTCCCACCTCAGCTGTAGATCTCTGCAGTTCATCCAGAGTGATCATGGGCCTCTTGGCTGCATCTCTGATCAGTCTTCTCCTTGAATGAGCTGAAAGTTTAGAGGGACGGCCGGGTCTTCGTAGATTTGCAGTGGCCTGATACTCCTTCCATTTCAATATTATCGCTTGCACAGTGCTCCTTGGGATGTTTAAAGCTTGGGAAATCTTTTTGTATCCAAATCCGGCTTTAAACTTCTCCACAACAGTATCTCGGACCTGCCTGGTGTGTTCCTTGTTCTTCATGATGCTCTCTGCGCTTTAAACGGACCTCTGAGACTATCACAGAGCAGGTGCATTTATACGGAGACTTGATTACACACAGGTGGATTCTATTTATCATCATTAGTCATTTAGGTCAACATTGGATCATTCAGAGATCCTCACTGAACTTCTGGAGAGAGTTTGCTGCACTGAAAGTAAAGGGGCTGAATAATTTTGCACGCCCAATTTTTCCGTTTTTTATTTGTTAAAAAAGTTTGAAATATCCAATAAATTTCGTTCCACTTCATGATTGTGTCCCACTTGTTGTTGATTCTTCACAAAAAATTACAGTTTTATATCTTTATGTTTGAAGCCTGAAATGTGGCAAAAGGTCGAAAAGTTCAAGGGGGCCGAATACTTTCGCAAGGCACTGTATATATATATACACACACTCTACATATATATATACATATATATATATATACACATAAATATATATACATATATATATACACAGAAATACATATATATATATATACACACACACACACACATACATATACATATATATATATATACACATATATATATACACATATATATATAGATCCACACACACACACACACACACACATATATATATATATATACACATACATACACACACACACACACACATACACACACACATATATATATATATAAAAAAAATTAATCACTCTACACCCCCCACACATCTAGCAGTTAGCTGCTGGAGCATCATTCTACACCCCCACACATCTAGCAGTTAGCTGCTGGAGCATCACTCTACACCCCCCACACATCTAGCAGTTAGCTGCTGGAGCATCACTCTACACCCCCCACACATCTAGCAGTTAGCTGCTGGAGCATCACTCTACACCCCCACACATCTAGCAGTTAGCTGCTGGAGGATCACTCTACACCCCCACACATCTAGCAGTTAGCTGCTGGAGCATCACTCTACACCCCCACACATCTAGCTGCTGGAGCATCACTCTACACCCCCCACACATCTAGCAGTTAGCTGCTGGAGCATCACTCTACACCCCCACACATCTAGCAGTTAGCTGCTGGAGCATCACTCTACACCCCCCACACATCTAGCAGTTAGCTGCTGGAGCATCACTCTACACCCCCCACACATCTAGCAGTTAGCTGCTGGAGCATCACTCTACACCCCCACACATCTAGCAGTTAGCTGCTGGAGGATCACTCTACACCCCCACACATCTAGCAGTTAGCTGCTGGAGCATCACTCTACACCCCCACACATCTAGCTGCTGGAGCATCACTCTACACCCCCCACACATCTAGCAGTTAGCTGCTGGAGCATCACTCTACACCCCCACACATCTAGCAGTTAGCTGCTGGAGCATCACTCTACACCCCCCACACATCTAGCAGTTAGCTGCTGGAGCATCACTCTACACCCCCCACACATCTAGCAGTTAGCTGCTGGAGCATCACTCTACACCCCCCACACATCTAGCAGTTAGCTGCTGGAGGATCACTCTACACCCCCACACATCTAGCAGTTAGCTGCTGGAGCATCACTCTACACCCCCACACATCTAGCTGCTGGAGCATCACTCTACACCCCCCACACATCTAGCAGTTAGTTGCTGGAGCATCACTCTCCACCCCCCACACATCTAGCAGTTAGCTGCTGGAGCATCACTCTACACCCCCCACACATCTAGCAGTTAGCTGCTGGGGCATCACTCTACACCCCCCACACATCTAGCAGTTAGCTGCTGGAGCATCACTCTACACCCCGCACACATCTAGCAGTTAGCTGCTGGAGCATCACTCTACACCCCCACACATCTAGCAGTTAGCTGCTGGAGCATCACTCTACACCCCCACACATCTAGCAGTTATCTGCTGGAGCATCACTCTACACCCCCACACATCTAGCAGTTAGCTGCTGGAGCATCACTCTCCACCCCCCACACATCTAGCAGTTAGCTGCTGGAGCATCACTCTACACCCCCACACATCTAGCAGTTAGCTGCTGGAGCATCACTCTACACCCCCACACATCTAGCAGTTAGCTGCTGGAGCATCACTCTACACCCCCCACACATCTAGCAGTTAGCTGCTGGAGCATCACTCTACACCCCCACACATCTAGCAGTTAGCTGCTGGAGCATCACTCTACACCCCCCACACATCTAGCGGTTAGCTGCTGGAGCATCACTCTACACCCCCCACACATCTAGCAGTTAGCTGCTGGAGCATCACTCTACACCCCCACACATCTAGCAGTTCGCTGCTGGAGCATCACTCTACACCCCCACACATCTAGCTGCTGGAGCATCACTCTACACCCCCCACACATCTAGCAGTTAGCTGCTGGAGCATCATCGGAGGGGGTTGGGATTGGAGGTGGGGTTGTCTCTCATGTCACCTACTTGTATCTTGATGGGCCAGGTGAAGTTGCTGACATAGACGAAGAAGGTGATGTTTGGGTTGAGGAGGAAGTCAAAGTTCTCGTTGGAGAAACTGTCTTTAAACTCCTTGATGTTACTCCTGGATATGATGGGGATCTCCTCACCTGTCTGAGTACCTGCTTTGGGAGGAGGGGGGAGGGGAGGAGGGGGGGAGGAGGGGAGAGGAGGGGGGGGGAGAGGAGGGGAGGTGGGGGAGGGGAGAGGGGGGGAGAGGAGGGGGGGGGGGGAGAGGAGGGGGGAGGAGGGGAGAGAGAGAAATAACATGTTTTTTCAGCGGACATATCATCACCACACCAAGGTGGAGAGAAACCCATTTTATTCACTAGTAGAAGTTTGGAATGAGATTGAAAATGTTGCAGTATGTGGGTGTGTAAAGGTGTGTTATCTGTGAAGATGTGTTACCTGTGAAGGTATATAAAGGTGTGTTACCTGTGAAGGTATATAAAAGTGTGTTACCTGTGAAAGTGTATTAAGGTGTGTTATCTGTGAAGGTGTGTTAAGTTGTGTTACCTGTGACGGTGTGTTAAGTTGTGTTACCTGTGAAAGTGTATAAAAGTGTTTTACCTATGAAGGTCTGTTAAGGTGTGGTACCTGTGAAGGTATATAAAAGGTGTGTTAAGGAATTCTACCCTTTCATGCGCGAGTCGCCCCAGAGTGAGTTCCTTTATGCTGGTGATGTTAGAACCTTCTCTCCATTCCAGAATGTGATTGTTACGTAACAGTCCATTTAATCTGCGCTGTCCTCAAACCAAGGCAAGCTGCCTGCTATTATTTATAGGCTGTTTACAATTTCAAATGATTTTCTAACAAGTTTTTATTTTCTAAGAACAGTTTGAATTGAGGTGTGTTCCGCCTCATTCATTCACATAAAAGTAGTCATTTTTACTTTTGCGGACAATAAATGTTTTGGACATTTATGACCCGGACAAAATTCCCCAAGCACTTCCCAATTGTTTGTGCAGTTCAAGCCAGAGACATTTGCGTATGTCCCGTCAGAACAGGATCTGCACTCGTGTTCACATTGTCTGTCTGTTGCCCTCATTGCAGTCATTGTTTTCCTTACCAATATTAACTTTGGAAATGTGTGCGTTTCTATCAAAGTAAATGCCTTGTTACGTTATAATAGTTTCTGTATGTCGTTTCTACTGTAGCTGACTGTATGTATGGAGCATAATGTGTGTATATTCCCTGTAAAACAATGCTAATTGCCACAGAGAAGTATCAGCGTGTGTTGTATTTCGAAGCTACCCTGGCCTTACGACTCCTAAGTGGTGCAGCTGTCGAAGGCACGGCGTCTCAGTGCGAGAGGCGTCACTACAGACACCCTGGTTCAAATCCAGGCTGCGTATCTATCAAAGTAAGTGCCTTACCATATTAATAGTTTCTCTATGTGATTTTTCAAGTGAACTGCACGTCCAATTACAAAAAAGTTTTCTTAGTGCATTCCACAAAGCTGTTTATCGTGTCCGCCTTATCCACTTCCCCCATTTTGAGGTTATAGTCAAGCACACAGACTGGTTTGATCTTTCTCTCTCCCATCAGGTGGTCCACCTTCCTTGTGGCCGACATGTTTGCTGTATGGACAGTGGAGAGGACATGGACGTCTCGTTTGTCATGCCACTTTACTGCCAGCTGTTGACCGTTCTCCTTGAACTCCACCTCCCCTCTCTTCATCCGAATGCCGGCAACCCCTTCCTGCCACAGGCTCCTGTGCTGTTGGAAGAGTGTCGGACTGCTGTAACAATTGTCCACAAACAGTTGAAGTTGGAAGTTTACATACACCTACATTTAAACTCCGTTTTTCACAATCCCTGACATTTAATCCCAGTAAAAAATCCCTGTTTTGGGTCAGTTAGGATCACCACTTTATTATAAGAATGTGAAATGTCAAAATAATAGCAGAGAGAATGATTTACATTCCCAGTGGGTCAGAAGTTTACATACACTCAATTAGTATTTGGTAGCATTGACTTTAAATTGTTTAACTTGGGTCAAACGTTTCGGGTAGCCTTCCACAAGCTTCCCACAATAAATTGGGTGAATTTTGGCCCATTCCTCCTGACAGAGCTGGTGTAATTGAGTCAGGTTTGTAGGCCTCCTTCCTTGCACACGCTCTTTCAGATCTGCCAACACATTTTCTATAGGATGGAGGTCAGGGCTTTGTGATGGCCACTCCAATACCTTGACTTTGTTGTCCTTAAGCCATTTTGCCACAACTTTGGAAGTATGCTTGGGGTCGTTGTCCATTTGGAAGGCCAATTTACGACCAAGCTTTAACTTCCTGACTGATGTCTTGAGATGTTGCTTCAATATATGTGCAGTTGCAAACCGTAGTCTGGCTTTTTTAATGGCGGTTTTGGAGCAGTGGCTTCTTCCTTGCTAAGCGCCCTTTCAGGTTATGTCGATATAGGACTCGTTTTACTGTGGCTATAGATACTTTTGTACCTGTTTCCTCCAGCATCTTCACAAGTACGTTCATCTCTAGGAGACAGAACGCATCTCCTTCCTGAGCGGTATGACGGCTGCGTGGTCCCATGGTGTTTATTCTTGCGAACTATTGTTTGTACAGACGTGGTACCTTCAGGCGTTTGGAAATTGCTCCCAAGAATGAACTAGACTTGTGGAGGTCTAGCATTATTTTCTGAGGTCTTGGCTGATTTCTTTTGATTTTCCCATGATGTCAAGCAAAGAGGCACTGAGTTGGAAGGCAGGCCTTGAAATACATCCACAGGTACACCTCCAATTGATTCAAATTATGTCAATTAGCCTATCAGAAGCTTCTAAAGCCATGACATTTTCTGGAATTTTCCAAGCTGTTTAAAGGCACAGTCAACTTAGTGTATGTAAACTTCTGACCCACTGGAATTGTGATACAGTGAATTATAAGTGAAAATCTGTCTGTAAACAATTGTTGGAAAAATGGCTTGTGTCATGCACAAAGTAGATGTCCTAACCAACTTGCCAAAACTATAGTTTGTTAACAAGAAATTTGTGGAGTGGTTGAAAAACGAGTTTTAATGACTCCAACTTAAGTGTATGTAAACTTCCGACTTCAACTGTAGAAAGTGTGTCCCTTGCTGAGATGAGGAGCCACGGACCCAGACACCCCAAGCCCCTCATAATGTTGGATGTCAGTGCTGGACCCTGTGTAAACTACAATGTCTTGGACAAATCCTGTCTTCACGTTGCACATGACAAAGAACTTGACCCCAAACCGGTGCCTTTTGGAGGAAATATATTGACGGAACGCCAGCCTACCTTTCCCTAACATCCGTTATTCATCAATGCGTAGGTCCTTGGATGGCACAAAGACCCGACCAAATGCTGATGTCAGGCTGGTAAGAACATTTCTTATTTTGTATTACGGGTCATTTAGGATGGCAGTAGCATTGTTGACGAAATGCACGCATCGCAGCAGAACTAGGAAGAGGTCTTGGGAAAAGAGGGTGGCAAAGAAGGGAGTTGCAAACATAGGATCTGTGCTCCAGTATTCTCTTAGGGAGTTCTTCTTTACTATCCCCATGAGAAGGACTGTCACCAAGAAGGTATACATTTCAATAATTGTGGTTGTCACCCATTTAGCGAGTTTCCCCCTCACTCCTGGCTCTCTATTCTCCTGTAGCTCCAAGGCATAGCGATTGATCTCCTGTACTAAACAACAACAAAAAAATATCCAGAATTTCCGCATTTGTGAGGTGTCTCCTTTTGAAAGACATTGCTAATGCTACAGCTTAGCTCACTAGCTACATACAGAAACAACAACACTGAACGGCTCAGAGTGAGAGGTTACGTGATTGACTGCCGGCACGCGCCATTTATATCAATAAATAACTATCAGAAAATGTTTTGTGGTAATTATTGATATATTTACTGTTTTATTCATATGTTTTCAAGTACCGGTGATAAATCATGCATTCCAATTCTTGCATAGATTGTAATGGGCACATATTATGTGTGTAAAATACTTTTTGGAAGTTTTTACTGATTATGATGAGCTAAGCTAATTCCAGCTGTGTGTGGCGCCATGTTTGTTGACATACAATGCATTCTGGGTTTCACTGTAATCGTCTGTCGGACCAAAGATGTTATAACAAAATGAGGTGAGTAAGGGTTCACAATTCTTTTTTGAGAACTTCCGGAAATGAATGGTGGGATGTGAACGATGGTAGACAACACACCCCCTTCAACATGCATACTATAAAACAGACCACACTCATCTTGTTTTCTCTTATTATCTTTGGTGTCTGTGAGAGAGAGAGAGAGAGAGAGAAAAAGCATGGCAGCACGCAGAAACTACCCATCGTCGGATTACTTTCGTTTACTAGAGAGTGGTAAGCTCACCCGTGATGTGATTAATTATAAATAGTAATTTCCCATTAGTTCCTGCCACGGCAGCAGCTACCCCGGGGGTCCCCGTTCCTGCGGCGCGCCCCGGGTTTATTATGAATCCCCATTAGTTCCTGTTAAGGAAGCAGCTACTCTTCCTGGGGTTTATTATGAATCCCCATTAGTTCCTGCTAAGGAAGCAGCTACTCTTCCTGGGGTTTATTATGGATCCCCGTTAGTTCCTGTCAAGGCAGCAGCTACTCTTCCTGGGGTTTATTATGGATCCTTATTAGTTCCTGCCAAGGCAGCAGCTACTCTTCCTGGGGTTTATTATGGATCCCCATTAGTTCCTGCCAAGGCAGCAGCTACTCTTCCTGGAGTTTATTATGGATCCCCGTTAGTTCCTGCCAAGGCGGCAGCGACTCTTCCTATGGTTTATTATGGATCTCCATTAGTTCCTGCCAAGGCAGCAGCTACTCTTCCTGGGGTTTATTATGGATCCCCATTAGTTCCTGCTAAGGAAGCAGCTACTCTTCCTGGGGTTTATTATAGATCCCCATTAGTTCCTGCCAAGGAAGCAGCTACTCTTCCTGGGGTCCAGCAACATTAAGGCAGTTAAATACAATAAAAAAATATCACATGACATTTCATAACACTTTTCACAACATATTAAGTGTTGGTTGAGGTTTTCGGTTTAGTGAATGAGTCGCTGTAGTAGCCGACGTGTTATCCATATTATAACAGGGTGTAAAGTCATAACACATACGTCTTTCTATCAGCAGACTGATCGATAATGTCAAAAGCTGCACTGAAGTCTAACAAAACAGCTCCCACAATCTTTTTATCAACAATTTCTCTCAGCCAATCATCAGTCATTTGTGTAAGTGCTGTGCTTGTTGAGTGTCCTTCCCTATAAGCATGCTGAAAGTCAATTGTCAATTTGTTTACTGTTACATAGCATTGTATCTGGTCAAACACAATTTTTTTCCCCCAGAAGTTTACTAAGGGTTGGTAACAGGCTGATTGCTCGGCTATTTGAGCCAGTAAAGGGGGATTTACTATTCTTAGGTAGCAGAATGACTTTAGCTTCCCTCCAGGTCTGAGGGCAACACGCTCTCTAGTAGGCTTAGATTGAAGATGTGGTAAAAAGGAGTGGCAATATCATCACCATCCAGATAGTGACTGTTAGCACTTGGTGGTCTATAGCAGCTTACCACCAGAATGGGCTTTAGGTGAGGCAGATGAACCTGTAGCCATATTACTACAACAGTATTTATAGGAATGTGGTTCTGAATAGAGATCGTAGCCCTGTTGGCATTTCTGTCTTTTCTGTAGATGTTTTATCCATGTATTGCTATCAATATTTATTTAACCCTTATTTTACCAGGTAGGTTGACTGAGAACACATTCTCATTGACCTGGGGAATAGTTACAGGGGAGAGGAGGGGGATGAATGAGCCAATTGGAAGCTGGGGATGATTAGGTGGCCGTGATGGTATGAGGGCCAGATTGGGAATTTAGCCAGGACATCGGGGTTAACACCCCTACTCTTACAATAAGTGGCATGGGATCTTTAATGACCACAGAGAGTCAGGACACCTATTTAACCTCTATGGGCTAGGTGGGACGCTAGCGTGCCACCCGTGGTGCACTCCATCAACAGCAGGTGCATTTCAAGAGCGGCAAATTTGAATCCAAATAAATGTCAAAATTCAAATTTTTCAAAAATACAACTATTTTACACCATTTGAAAGATAAACATCTCCTTAATCTAACCACGTTTTACGATTTCAAAAAGGTTTTACGGCGAAAGCATAAATTTAGAGTATGTTAGGACAGTACATTTACAAGAGTTGTGTGTAATGTTTTGTCAAGTCAAAGACAGGGTCACCAAAACCATAAAACCAGCTAAAATGATGCACTAACCTTTTACAATCTCCATCAGATGACACTCCTAGGACATTATGTTAGACAATGCATGCATTTTTAGTTCTATCAAGTTCATATTTATATCCAAAAACAGCGTTTTACTATGGCATTGATGTTGAGGAAATCGTTTCCCTCCAATAACCGGCAGTCAAGTCAGCGTCACAAATTAAATAATTAAAATTAGAAAACATTGGTAAAATATTATATTGTCATTTAAAGAATTATAGATTTACATCTCTTGAACGCAATCAACTTGCCAGATTTAAAAATAACCTTACTGGGAAATCACACTTTGCAATAATCTGAGCACTGCGCCCAGAAAAATACGTGTTGCGATACAGACTAGACGTCATGTTGGGGAGATCTAAAATCGAAAATAGTATGTAAATAATCCATTACCTTTGATTCTCTTCATCAGATGTCACTTCCAGGTATCACAGGTCCATAACGAATGTAGTTTTGTTCAAAAAAGCTCATCATTTATGTCCAAAAATCTCCGTCTTGTTAGCACATGATCTAAGCCAGCCGGACTTCTCGTCATGAACGAGGGGAAAAAATATATTTCCGTTCGTTCAAACATGTCAAACGTTGTATAGCATAAATCATTAGGGCCTTTTTTAACCAGAACATGAATAATATTCAAGGTGGACGAATGCATACTATTTTATAACGTATTGGAACGAGGGTACCCAACATGAACTCGCGCGCCAGGTGTCTAATGGGACATCATCGTTCCATGGCTCTTGTTCGGTCAGATCTCCCTCCAGAAGACTCAAAACACTTTGTAAAGGCTGGTGACATCTAGTGGAAGCAATAGGAAGTGCCAAAATATTCCTCAGCCCCTGTGTTTTTCAATGGGATAGGTTTAAAGTCAATACAACACATCAGGTATCCACTTCCTGTCAGAAAATGTCTCAGGGTTTTGCCTGCCAAATGAGTTCTGTTATACTCACAGACACCATTCAAACAGTTTTAGAAACTTTAGAGTGTTTTCTATCCATATATAATAAGTATATGCATATTCTAGTTACTGGGTAGGATTAGTAACCAGATTAAATCGGGTAAAAATTTTTTATCCAGACGTGCAAATGCTGCCCCCTAGCCCTAACAGGTTAACATCCCATCCAAAATAAAATTTACACTTTTTGGAATATTTCAGAGTTAGAATCATTTATTTGACCCGTGAAGGTGTATAAAGTGTGTTATCTGTCAAGGTGTGTTACCTGTGAAGCTGGCAGCCCAGGTGATATTGAGGTTGAAGTTCTTGGAGGCGTTAATGGAAACATCCAGATCACGATTCTGCTGTGGAGAGAGGGAGGGATGAGGAGATAAATTATCTGACCTTAACCCTAAACCCTACCTCCTCGGGCGTGGCCTGACCCCTAACCTCTAACCCCAGCAGTATGGGTGTGGTCCTACCTCCTCGGGTGTGGCCTGACCCCTAACCTCTAACCCCAGCAGTGAGGGTGTGGTCCTACCTCCTCTGGCGTGGCCTGACCTCTAACCCCAGCAGCGTGGGTGTGGTCCTACCCCCTCGGGTGTGGCCTGACCCCTAACCTCTAACCCCAGCAGCGTGGGCGTGGCCTGACCCCTAACCTCTAACCCCAGCAGTGTGGGTGTGGTCCTACTTCCTCGGGTGTGGCCTGACCCCTAACCTCTAACCCCAGCAGCGTGGGTGTGGTCCTACCTCCTCGGGCGTGGCCTGACCCCTAACCTCTAACCCCAGCAGTGTGGGTGTGGTCCTACCTCCTCGGGCGTGGCCTGACCCCTAACCTCTAACCCCAGCAGTGTGGGTGTGGCCTGACCCCTAACCTTTAACCCCAGCAGCGTGGGTGTGGTCCTACCTCCTCGTGCATGGCCTGACCCCTAACCTCTAACCCCAGCAGCGTGGGTGTGGTCCTACTTCCTCGGGCGTGGCCTGACCCCTAACCTCTAACCCCAGCAGCGTGGGTGTGGCCTGACCCCTAACCTCTAACCCCAGCAGCGTGGGTGTGGTCCTACCTCCTCTGGCGTGGCTACAAAGTTGATGGAGGTGTAGTATCTGTCGTCCTCCTGAGACAGACTGAAGGTGAACTGGTAGTCTATCAGCAGGGTGTCTGGTAGGGAGATAAAACACAGCTACACGTTAGAACAGATACAGCAGGGGACAATATTACTATAGAGTCTATGGTTATCACATTGATCTAGAATATTACTATAGAGTCTATGGTTATCACATTGATCTAGAATATTACTATAGAGGTCTATGGTTATCACATTGATCTAGAATATTACTATAGAGTCTATGGTTATCACATTGATCTAGAATATTACTATAGAGTCTATGATCTAGAATATTACTATAGAGTCTATGGTTATCACATTGATCTAGAATATTACTATAGAGTCTATGGTTATCACATTGATCTAGAATATTACTATAGTGTCTATGGTTATCACATTGATCTAGAATATTACTATAGAGTCTATGGTTATCACATTGATCTAGAATATTACTATAGAGTCTATGGTTATCACATTGATCTAGAATATTACTATAGAGTCTATGGTTATCACATTGATCTAGAATATTACTATAGAGTCTATGGTTATCACATTGATCTAGAATATTACTATAGAGTCTATGGTTATCACATTGATCTAGAATATTACTATAGAGTCTATGGTTATCACATTGATCTAGAATATTACTATAGAGTCTATGGTTATCACATTGATCTAGAATATTACTATAGAGTCTATGATCTAGAATATTACTATAGAGTCTATGGTTATCACATTGATCTAGAATATTACTATAGAGTCTATGGTTATCACATTGATCTAGAATATTACTATAGAGTCTATGGTTATCACATTGATCTAGAATATTACTATAGAGTCTATGGTTATCACATTGATCTAGAATATTACTATAGAGTCTATGGTTATCACATTGATCTAGAATATTACTATAGAGTCTATGGTTATCACATTGATCTAGAATATTACTATAGAGTCTATGGTTATCACATTGATCTAGAATATTACTATAGAGTCTATGGTTATCACATTGATCTAGAATATTACTATAGAGTCTATGGTTATCACATTGATCTAGAATATTACTATAGAGTCTATGGTTATCACATTGATCTAGAATATTACTATAGAGTCTATGATCTAGAATATTACTATAGAGTCTATGGTTATCACATTGATCTAGAATATTACTATAGTGTCTATGGTTATCACATTGATCTAGAATATTACTATAGAGTCTATGGTTATCACATTGATCTAGAATATTACTATAGAGTCTATGGTTATCACATTGATCTAGAATATTACTATAGAGTCTATGGTTATCACATTGATCTAGAATATTACTACAGTGTCTATGGTTATCACATTGATCTAGAATATTACTATAGAGTCTATGGTTATCACATTGATCTAGAATATTACTATAGAGTCTATGGTTATCACATTGATCTAGAATATTACTATAGAGTCTATGGTTATCACATTGATCTTCATCAATATTACTATAGTGTCTATGGTTATCACATTGATCTAGAATATTACTATAGAGTCTATGGTTATCACATTGATCTAGAATATTACTATAGAGTCTATGATCTAGAATATTACTATAGAGTCTATGGTTATCACATTGATCTAGAATATTACTATAGAGTCTATGGTTATCACATTGATCTAGAATATTACTATAGAGTCTATGGTTATCACATTGATCTAGAATATTACTATAGAGTCTATGGTTATCACATTGATCTTCATCAATATTACTACAGTGTTTATGGTTATCACATTGATCTTCATCAATATTACTATAGTGTCTATGGTTATCACATTGATCTAGAATATTACTATAGAGTCTATGGTTATCACATTGATCTAGAATATTACTATAGAGTCTATGATCTAGAATATTACTATAGAGTCTATGGTTATCACATTGATCTAGAATATTACTATAGAGTCTATGATCTAGAATATTACTATAGAGTCTATGGTTATCACATTGATCTAGAATATTACTATAGAGTCTATGGTTATCACATTGATCTAGAATATTACTATAGAGTCTATGGTTATCACATTGATCTAGAATATTACTATAGAGTCTATGGTTATCACATTGATCTAGAATATTACTATAGAGTCTATGGTTATCACATTGATCTAGAATATTACTATAGAGTCTATGGTTATCACATTGATCTAGAATATTACTATAGTGTCTATGGTTATCACATTGATCTAGAATATTACTATAGAGTCTATGGTTATCACATTGATCTAGAATATTACTATAGAGTCTATGGTTATCACATTGATCTAGAATATTACTATAGAGTCTATGGTTATCACATTGATCTAGAATATTACTATAGAGTCTATGGTTATCACATTGATCTTCATCAATATTACTATCGAGTCTATGGTTATCACATTGATCTTCATCAATATTACTACAGTGTCTATGGTTATCACATTGATCTTCATCAATATTACTATAGTGTCTATGGTTATCACATTGATCTTCATCAATATTACTATAGTGTCTATGGTTATCACATTGATCTTCATCAATATTACTATAGTGTCTATGGTTATCACATTGATCTAGAATATTACTATAGTGTCTATGGTTATCACATTGATCTAGAATATTACTATAGTGTTAATCGTTTTTGGCCCAACGCTCTACAGCATGTCCTTTTAACATGTGGATGATTGGTGTTAAAACTCTGCCACTATTCAAACTCATATTCATTATCTACAGCACCAAACCAGTCTACATACACTACATGACCAACAGTATGTGGACACCTGCGGTCTAAACATCTCATTCCAAAATCATGGTCTTTAATATGGAGTTGGTCCCCTCTTTACTGCTATAACAGCCTCCACTCTTCTGGGAAGGCTTTCCACTAGATGTTGGAACATTGCTGCTATAACAGCCTCCTCTCTTCTGGGAAGGCTTTCCACTAGATGTTGGAACATTGCTGCTATAACAGCCTCCTCTCTTCTGGGAAGGCTTTCCACTAGATGTTGGTACATTGCTGCTATAACAGCCTCCTCTCTTCTGGGAAGGCTTTCCACTAGATGTTGGTACATTGCTGCTATAACAGCCTCCTCTCTTCTGGGAAGGCTTTCCACTAGATGTAGGAACATTGCTGCAGAGACTTGCTTCCATTCAGCCACAAGAGCATTAGTGAGGTCGGGCACTGATGTTGGGCTCGCAGTCGGAGTTCCAATTCATCCCAAAGGTGTTGGATGGGGGTTGGGGTCAGGGCCCTGTGCAGGCCAGTCCTGTTTTTCAACACCAATCTCTGAAAACCTGGCTTTGTGCACGGGGGTATAGTCATGCTGAAACAGGAAAGAGCCTTCCCCAAACTGTTGGAAGCACAGAATCGTCTAGAATGTCATTCATTACTCTAGAGAACGCGTTTCCACTGCTCCCGAGTCCAATGGCGGCGAGCTTTACACTACTCCAGCCGACGCTTGGCATTGCGCATTGTGATCTTAGGCTTGTGTGCGGCTGCTCGGCCATGGAAACCCATTTCATGACCTCCCGATGAACAGTTATTGTGCTGACGTTGTTTGGAACTCGGTAATGAGTGTTGTAACCGAGGACAGACGATTTTTATGTGTTTTTGTTTATGTTTTATGTCCTGTTCTGTGAGTTTGTGTGGCCTACCACTCCGAGGCTGAGCCGTTGTTGCTCCTAGGTGTGTCCACCTCACAATAACAGAACTTACAGTTGACCGGGGGCAGCTCTAGCAGGACAGACATTTTACAAACTGACTTGTTGTAAAAGGTGGCATCCTATGATGGTGCCACGTTGAAAGTCACTGAGTTCTTCAGTATGGGCCGTTCTACTGCCAATGTTTGTCTATGGAGATTGCATGGCTGTGTGCTCGATGTTATACACCAGTCGGCAACGGGTGTGGCTGAAATAGCCGAATCCACAAATTTGTAGTTTTGTAGAAAAAAATATATCAAAGTTATCACTATGACATTCGCAGTGACATGGAGAGCTAGAAACCCTATACCCTCCCTCTGACTAGAAACTAGTTGCAGGTTTTGAAAAGTCCCTGTTTTTTCTGACTTTTAGTCCGACCCTGTGATGTCACAGAGAAGCATTGTTTAGGACCTTCACATCTTGTAACTACAGATCATAGAAACATGCTGTTTTTACATACAGTATATATATATAAAATAATACACTGCTCAAAAAAATAAAGGGAACACTTAAACAACACAATGTAACTCCAAGTCAATCACACTTCTGTGAAATCAAACTGTCCACTTAGGAAGCAACACTGATTGACAATAAATTTCACATGCTGTTGTGCAAATGGAATAGACAACAGGTGGAAATTATAGGCAATTAGCAAGACACCCCCAATAAAGGAGTGGTTCTGCAGGTGGGGACCACAGACCACTTCTCAGTTCCTATGCTTCCTGGCTGATGTTTTGGTCACTTTTGAATGCTGGCGGTGCTTTCACTCTAGTGGTAGCATGAGACGGAGTCTACAACCCACGCAAGTGGCTCAGGTAGTGCAGCTCATCCAGGATGGCACATCAATGTGAGCTGTGGCAAGAAGGTTTGCTGTGTCTGTCAGCATAGTGTCCAGAGCATGGAGGCGCTACCAGGAGACAGGCCAGTACATCAGGAGACGTGGAGGAGGCTGTAGGAGGGCAACAACCCAGCAGCAGGACCGCTACCTCCGCCTTTGTGCAAGGAGGAGCAGGAGGAGCACTGCCAGAGCCCTGCAAAATGACCTCCAGCAGGCCACAAATGTGCATGTGTCTGCTCAAACGGTCAGAAACAGACTCCATGAGGGTGGTATGAGGGCCCGACGTCCACAGGTGGGGGTTGTGCTTACAGCCCAACACTGTGCAGGACGTTTGGCATTTGCCAGAGAACACCAAGATTGGCAAATTCGCCACTGGTGCCCTGTGCTCTTCACAGATGAAAGCAGGTTCACACTGAGCATGTGACAGACGTGACAGAGTCTGGAGACGCCGTGGAGAACGTTCTGCTGCCTGCAACATCCTCCAGCATGACCGGTTTGGCGGTGGGTCAGTCATGGTGTGGGGTGGCATTTCTTTGGGGGGCCGCACAGCCCTCCATGTGCTCGCCAGAGGTAGCCTGACTGCCATTAGGTACCGAGATGAGATCCTCAGACCCCTTATGAGACCATATGCTGGTGCGGTTGGCCCTGGGTTCCTCCTAATGCAAGACAATGCTAGACCTCATGTGGCTGGAGTGTGTCAGCAGTTCCTGCAAGAGGAAGGCATTGATGCTATGGACTGGCCCGCCCGTTCCCCAGACCTGAATCCAATTGAGCACATCTGGGACATCATGTCTCGCTCCATCCAGCAACGCCACGTTGCACCACAGACTGTCCAGGAGTTGGCGAATGCTTTAGTCCAGGTCTGGGAGGAGATCCCTCAGGAGACCATCCGCCACCTCATCAGGAGCATGCCCAGGCGTCTGTAGGGAGGTCATACAGGCACGTGGATGCCACACACACTACTGAGCCTCATTTTGACTTGTTTTAAGGACATTACATCAAAGTTGGATCAGCCTGTAGTGTGGTTTTCCACTTTAATTTTGAGTGTGACTCCAAATCCAGACCTCCATGGGTTGATAAATTGGATTTCCATTGATTATTTTTGTGTGATTTTGTTGTCAGCACATTCAACTATGTAAAGAAAAAAGTATTTAATAAGATTATTTCTTTCATTCAGATCTAGGATGTGTTGTTTAAGTGATCCCTTCGGAAAGTATTCTGATCACTTTACCTTTTCTACATTTTGTTACGTTACAGCCTATTTCTAAAATGGATGAAATAAATAAAAATACTCAGCAATCCACACAAAATACCCCATAATGACAGAGCAAAAACAAGTTTTTTATAAAATATTACAAACAGAAATAACATATTTACATAAGTATTCAGACCCTTTGCTATGAGACTCAAAATTGAGCTCAGGTGCATCCTGTTTCTACAACTTGATTGGAGTCCACCTGTGGAAAATTCAAGTGACGGCATGATTTGTAAAGCCACACACCTGTTTAGATAAGGTCCCACAGAGCAAAAACCAAGCCATGAGGTTGAAGGAATTGTCCGTATAGCTCCGAGACAGGATTGTGTCGAGGAACAGAACTGGGGAAGGGTACCAAAACATTTCTGCAACATTGAAGGTCTCCAAGAACACAGTGGCCTCCATCATTCTTAACCTTCCAGAAGGACAACCATCTCTGCAGCACTCCACCAATCAGGCCTTTATGATATTGGCCAGACGGAAGCCACTCCTCAGTAAAAGGCACATGACAGACCCGCTTGGAGTTTGCCAAAAGGCACCTAAAGGACTCTGACTATTAGAAACAAGATTCTCTGGTCTGATGAAACCAAGACTGAACTCTTTGGCCTGAATGCCAAGTGTCACATCTGGAGGAAACCTGGCACCATCTCTACGGTGAAGCATGGTGGTGGCACCATCCCTACGGTGAAGCATGGTGGTGGCAGCATCATGCTGTGGGGATGTTTTTCAGCGGCAGGGACTGGGAGACTAGTCAGGATTGAGGCAAAGATGAACGGAGCAAAGAACAGAGAGATCCTTGATGAAAACCTGCTCCAGAGCGCTCAGGACCTCAGACTGGGGCGAAGGTTCACCATCCAACAAGACAACGACCCTAAGCACACATCCAAGACAACACAGGAGTGGCTTCGGGACAAGTCTCAAAGTCTTTGAGTGGCCCAGTCAGAGCCTGGACTTGAACCCGATTACACATCTCTGGAGAGACCTGAAAATAGCTGTGTAGCGATGCTCCCTATCCAAGGATCTGCAGAGAAGAATGGAGTCACTCCGCAAATACAGGTGGCTGTAATTGCTACCAAAGGTGCTTTCACGAAGTACTGAGTAAAGGGTCTGAATACTTATGTAAATGTGGTACTTCAGGTTTTATTTTTGTAGAAATTAGCAAAAACAAAATGAGGGATTTTGTTTTTACTACATTTAAGAATAAGGATGTAAGGACTCGGAGCGATGTTCTACTCTGAGGTGTTCTACTCTGAAGGACTCAGCCTCAGCGTGATGTTCTACTCTGAAGGACTCAGCCTCAGCGTGATGTTCTACCCTGAAGGACTCAGCCTCAGCGTGATGTTCTACTCTGAAGGACTCAGCCTCAGTGTGATGTTCAACTCTGAAGGACTCAGCCTCAGCGTGATGTTCCACTCTGAAGGACTCAGCCTCAGCGTGATGTTCTACTCTGAAGGACTCAGCCTCAGTGTGATGTTCTACTCTGAAGGACTCAGCCTCAGTGTGATGTTCAACTCTGAAGGACTCAGCCTCAGCGTGATGTTCCACTCTGAAGGACTCAGCCTCAGCGTGATGTTCTACTCTGAAGGACTCAGCCTCAGCGTGATGTTCTACTCTGAAGGACTCAGCCTCAGTGTGATGTTCCACCCTGAAGGACTCAGCCTCAGCGGGATGTTCCACCCTGAAGGACTCAGCCTCAGCGTGATGTTCCACTCTGAAGGTAGATTGGAGTTCCACTTACAGTAACACGTTCCTTTCAGAGGGTTTCCTTGGTAACGGTTCTCCACCTCACACCTGAGGGAAAGCAGAGGAAAGGGAATAAAAGGGATTTAAATTTCGAAACAACAACGTGAAGGGTAAATCAATAACTTATATGAATCCTTCTGTGACTTAACAACTGACTCTGAAACCATGGAGTCAATGACTACACAGCGGGGTAGGATCATAATGACAGAATGAGAAGAATAAGTAGGTCGACATGTACTGAGTTAGTTAGTTATAGTGGTCTGAACTGTACTGAGTTAGTTAGTTATAGTGGTCTGAACTGTACTGAGTTAGTTAGTTATAGTGGTCTGAACTGTACTGGAGTTAGTTAGTGGTCGACGTACGAGGTGATCAGGGTGGAAACAGACTTACTGCTATGTACTATGTACTAAGTGTGCAATATGTATGTACTAAGTGTGTAATGTGTATGTACTAAGTGTGTAATGTGTATGTACTAAGTGTGTAATGTGTCCTGTAGTGTACTAAGTGTGTAATGTGTACTGTAGTGTACTAAGTGTGCAATGTGTCCTGTAGTGTACTTACAGGTGGTAGTGGTCTGAACTGTACTGAGTTAGTTAGTTATAATGTGTATGTACTAAGTGTGTAATGTGTCCTGTAGTAATGTGTACTGTAGTAATGTGTACTGTAGTGTACTAAGTGTGTAATGTGTACTGTAGTGTGTACTGTAGTAATGTGTACTGTAGTGTGTACTGTAGTAATGTGTACTGTAGTAATGTGTACTGTAGTGTGTACTGTAGTAATGTGTACTGTAGTGTGTACTGTAGTAATGTGTACTGTAGTGTACTAAGTGTGTAATGTGTACTGTAGTGTGTACTGTAGTAATGTGTACTGTAGTGTGTACTGTAATTAATGTGTCCTGTAGTGTGTACTGTAGTAATGTGTACTGTAGTGTGTACTGTAGTGTGTACTGTAGTAATGTGTACTGTAGTGTGTACTGTAGTAATGTGTACTGTAGTGTGTACTGTAGTAATGTGTACTGTAGTGTGTACTGTAGTGTGTACTGTAGTAATGTGTACTGTAGTGTGTACTGTAGTAATGTGTACTGTAGTGTGTACTGTAGTGTGTATTGTAGTAATGTGTACTGTAGTGTGTACTGTAGTAATGTGTACTGTAGTGTGTACTGTAGTAATGTGTACTGTAGTGTGTACTGTAGTGTGTACTGTAGTAATGTGTACTGTAGTGTGTACTGTAGTGTGTACTGTAGTAATGTGTACTGTAGTGTGTACTGTAGTAGTGTGTACTGTAGTGTGTACTGTAGTAATGTGTACTGTAGTGTGTACTGTAGTAATGTGTACTGTAGTGTGTACTGTAGTGTGTACTGTAGTAATGTGTACTGTAGTGTGTACTGTAGTGTGTACTGTAGTAATGTGTACTGTAATGTGTACTGTAGTAATGTGTACTGTAGTAATGTGTACTGTAGTAATGTGTACTGTAGTGTGTACTGTAGTAATGTGTACTGTAGTGTGTACTGTAGTAATGTGTACTGTAGTGTGTACTGTAGTAATGTGTACTGTAGTAATGTGTACTGTAGTAATGTGTACTGTAGTGTGTACTGTAGTGTGTACTGTAGTGTGTACTGTAGTGTGTACTGTAGTAATGTGTACTGTAATGTGTACTGTAGTAATGTGTACTGTAGTGTGTACTGTAGTAATGTGTACTGTAGTAATGTGTACTGTAGTAATGTGTACTGTAGTAGTGTGTACTGTAATGTGTACTGTAGTAATGTGTACTGTAGTAATGTGTACTGTAGTGTGTACTGTAGTAATGTGTACTGTAGTAGTGTGTACTGTAGTAATGTGTACTGTAGTGTGTACTGTAGTAATGTGTACTGTAGTGTGTACTGTAGTAATGTGTACTGTAGTGTGTACTGTAGTAATGTGTACTGTAGTAATGTGTACTGTAGTGTGTACTGTATTAATGTGTATTGTAGTGTGTACTGTAGTAATGTGTACTGTAGTAATGTGTACTGTAGTAATGTGTACTGTAGTAATGTGTCCTGTAGTGTACTTACAGGTGGTAGTGGTCTGAACTGTACTGAGTTAGTTAGTTATAATGTGTATGTACTAAGTGTGTAATGTGTCCTGTAGTAATGTGTACTGTAGTAATGTGTACTGTAGTGTACTAAGTGTGTAGTGTGTACTGTAGTGTGTACTGTAGTAATGTGTACTGTAGTGTGTACTGTAGTAATGTGTCCTGTAGTGTGTACTGTAGTAATGTGTACTGTAGTGTGTACTGTAGTATGTACTGTAGTGTGTACTGTAGTAATGTGTACTGTAGTGAACTTACAGGTGACAGCGGTCTCCTTTGATGCCCTTGGTGGTGCAGAAACACTTCCCGTTGTTAGTGTTACATATACCGGCATGGCCATTACACTGGCACGCTGTAATACAACATTATCACATGAATATAACAACATTATCACAGTAATATACCTGGCACGCTGTAATACAACATTATCACATGAATATAACAACATTATCACAGTAATATACCTGGCACGCTGTAATACAACATTATCACATGAATATAACAACATTATCACAGTAATATACCTGGCACGCTGTAATACAACATTATCACATGAATATAACAACATTATCACAGTAATATAACAACATTATCACAGTAATATACCTGGCACGCTGTAATACAACATTATCACATGAACATAACAACATTATCACAGTAATATAACAACATTATCACATGAATATAACAACATTATCACATGAATATAACAACATTATCACATTAATATAACAACATTATCACATTAATATAACAATCATGGGTCGTTATAGAATGAACAGTTACACTGACAATAACAAGGAAAGCCAAATGACCAAAGGCAGGGCCTGAAGTTATTTATAAGAGATCAGACAACATGTTTTCTCAGGACTCTTTTGTTGTTACAGTATGATGTTCTGATGTGTATAAGGAGGAGAATCCAGCCACAGCACTGGGGTATTTGGTCAAATTATTCTGGCCAATTGTTGACAAGCATGTACCTGTTAACACGAGAACCGCCACAGGCCACCAGCCACTAACGTTTCATTTTGTCATTTGAAAAAAAAAATACAAATCGGCCCAAAAAAATGTAATAAACTATGTCCTGACTTTTCCTAAATGTTTGTATTTTACGCTGCTCATTGGTCCGAATTTTTAAATCACAAACAGAGACGTATTTAGAGCCTTTTAAACGTTTGGTTTTTTTTCAAACCTGTTCCCAACTTAATCCGGCAAGACGGCTGCAGGATGTTGGTACCTCAGCCAGGCTCTAAGACAATGTGCTGCAGGATGTTGGTCCCCAGCCAGGCTCCAAGACAATGTGCTGCAGGATGTTGGTCCCCAGCCAGGCTCCAAGACAATGTGCTGCAGGATGTTGGTCCCCAGCCAGGCTCCAAGACAATGTGCTGCAGGATGTTGGTCCCCAGCCAGGCTCTAAGACAATGTGCTGTAGGATGTTGGTCCCCAGCCAGGCTCCAAGACAATGTGCTGTAGGATGTTGGTCCCCAGCCAGGCTCCAAGACAATGTGCTGCAGGATGTTGGTCCCCAGCCAGGCTCCAAGACAATGTGCTGTAGGATGTTGGTCCCCAGCCAGGCTCCAAGACAATGTGCTGTAGGATGTTGGTCCCCAGCCAGGCTCCAAGACAATGTGCTGTATCTTGTTGGTCCCCAGCCAGGCTCCAAGACAATGTGCTGCAGGATGTTGGTACCCAGCCAGGCTCTAAGACAATGTGCTGCAGGATGTTGGTCCCCAGCCAGGCTCCAAGACAATGTGCTGTAGGATGTTGGTCCCCAGCCAGGCTCTAAGACAATGTGCTGCAGGATGTTGGTACCCAGCCAGGCTCCAAGACAATGTGCTGTAGGATGTTGGTCCCCAGCCAGGCTCCAAGACAATGTGCTGTAGGATGTTGGTCCCCAGCCAGGCTCTAAGACAATGTGCTGCAGGATGTTGGTCCCCAGCCAGGCTCCAAGACAATGTGCTGTAGGATGTTGGTCCCCAGCCAGGCTCCAAGACAATGTGCTGTAGGATGTTGGTCCCCAGCCAGGCTCCAAGACAATGTGCTGCAGGATGTTGGTCCCCAGCCAGGCTCCAAGACAATGTGCTGTAGGATGTTGGTCCCCAGCCAGGCTCCAAGACAATGTGCTGTAGGATGTTGGTCCCCAGCCAGGCTCCAAGACAATGTGCTGTATCTTGTTGGTCCCCAGCCAGGCTCCAAGACAATGTGCTGCAGGATGTTGGTACCCAGCCAGGCTCTAAGACAATGTGCTGCAGGATGTTGGTCCCCAGCCAGGCTCCAAGACAATGTGCTGTAGGATGTTGGTCCCCAGCCAGGCTCTAAGACAATGTGCTGCAGGATGTTGGTACCCAGCCAGGCTCCAAGACAATGTGCTGTAGGATGTTGGTCCCCAGCCAGGCTCCAAGACAATGTGCTGTAGGATGTTGGTCCCCAGCCAGGCTCTAAGACAATGTGCTGCAGGATGTTGGTCCCCAGCCAGGCTCCAAGACAATGTGCTGCAGGATGTTGGTACCCAGCCAGGCTCTAAGACAATGTGCTGCAGGATGTTGGTCCCCAGCCAGGCTCCAAGACAATGTGCTGTAGGATGTTGGTCCCCAGCCAGGCTCTAAGACAATGTGCTGCAGGATGTTGGTACCCAGCCAGGCTCCAAGACAATGTGCTGTAGGATGTTGGTCCCCAGCCAGGCTCCAAGACAATGTGCTGTAGGATGTTGGTCCCCAGCCAGGCTCTAAGACAATGTGCTGCAGGATGTTGGTCCCCAGCCAGGCTCCAAGACAATGTGCTGTAGGATGTTGGTACCCAGCCAGGCTCCAAGACAATGTGCTGTAGGATGTTGGTACCCAGCCAGGCTCTAAGACAATGTGCTGCAGGATGTTGGTCCCCAGCCAGGCTCCAAGACAATGTGCTGTATCTTGTTGGTCCCCAGCCAGGCTCCAAGACAATGTGCTGTAGGATGTTGGTCCCCAGCCAGGCTCTAATGAGTCTCTCATCACGGAATGAACGGGCAATAATTGTGCACATTACTTCACAATTGAATAAAACTTGAAATTTAAAATAGGTCTAACTGAATGATAAGGAGGGTGAAGAGGTGGATTTAATTTAGAAAGACAACAGTAATGATGAGTTTGTATTATGCCTATTTACCAGCAACAAATCATTTGACCGCACGCCTTGCAGGTCGATACCATTCTCTTTTACGTTTTACTTTGTAAAAAAGAAGCTGTCATGGGACAGTTTTGTTTAGTGTAACTCTATGACTAATCAAAGTTATTGTAAAGGAAATTATAACATGCTATGTGTTGTAGTAGGCCTTCAGAATAATGCAAAGTGTCACACCCTGATCTGTTACACCCTGATCTGTTTCTCCCTGATCTGTTACACCCTGATCTGTTTCACCCTGATCTGTTTCACCCTGATCTGTTTCTCCCTGATCTGTTACACCCTGATCTGTTTCACCCTGATCTGTTTCACCCTGATCTGTTACACCCTGATCTGTTTCACCCTGATCTGTTTCACCCTGATCTGTTTCACCCTGATCTGTTTCACCCTGATCTGTTTCACCCTGATCTGTTTCACCCTGATCTGTTACACCCTGATCTGTTTCACCCTGATCTGTTTCACCCTGATCTGTTTCACCCTGATCTGTTTCACCCTGATCTGTTACACCCTGATCTGTTTCACCCTGATCTGTTACACCCTGATCTGTTACACCCTGATCTGTTTCACCCTGATCTGTTTCACCCTGATCTGTTTCACCCTGATCTGTTTCACCCTGATCTGTTTCACCCTGATCTGTTTCACCCTGATCTGTTTCACCCTGATCTGTTACACCCTGATCTGTTTCTCCCTGATCTGTTTCACCCTGATCTGTTTCACCCTGATCTGTTTCACCTGTTCCTGTGATTGTCTCCACCCCCTCCAGGTCTCTCTGCCCCAGTGTATTTATCCCTGTGTTTCCTGTCTCTCTGTACCAGTGTATTTATCCCTGTGTTTCCTGTCTCTCTGCCCCAGTGTATTTATCCCTGTGTTTCCTGTCTCTCTGCCCCAGTGTATTTATCCCTGTGTTTCCTGTCTCTCTGCCCCAGTGTATTTATCCCTGTGTTTCCTGTCTCTCTGCCCCAGTGTATTTATCCCTGTGTTTCCTGTCTCTCTGCCCCAGTGTATTTATCCCTGTGTTTCCTGTTTCTCTGTCCCAGTGTATTTATCCCTGTGTTTCCTGTCTCTCTGCCTCAGTGTATTTATCCCTGTGTTTCCTGTCTCCCAGTGTATTTATCCCTGTGTTTCCTGTCTCCCAGTGTATTTATCCCTGTGTTTCCTGTCTCTCTGCCCCAGTGTATTTATCCCTGTGTTTCCTGTCTCTCTGCCCCAGTGTATTTATCCCTGTGTTCCCTGTCTCTCAGTGTATTTATCCCTGTGTTTCCTGTCTCTCTGCCCCAGTGTATTTATCCCTGTGTTTCCTGTCTCTCTGTCCCAGTGTATTTATCCCTGTGTTTCCTGTCTCTCTGCCCCAGTGTATTTATCCCTGTGTTTCCTGTCTCTCAGTGTATTTATCCCTGTGTTTCCTGTCTCTCTTTCCCAGTGTATTTATCCCTGTCTTTCCTGTCTCTCTGCCCCAGTATATTTATCCCTGTGTTTCCTGTCTCCCAGTGTATTTATCCCTGTGTTTCCTGTCTCCCAGTGTATTTATCCCTGTGTTTCCTGTCTCTCTGCCCCAGTGTATTTATCCCCGTGTTTCCTGTCTCTCAGTGTATTTATCCCTGTGTTTCCTGTCTCTCAGTGTATTTATCCCTGTGTTTCCTGTCTCTCTGCCCCAGTGTATTTATCCCTGTGTTTCCTGTCTCTCTGCCCCAGTGTATTTATCCCTGTGTTTCCTGTCTCTCAGTGTATTTATCCCTGTGTTTCCTGTCTCTCTGCCCCAGTGTATTTATCCCTGTGTTTCCTGTCTCTCTGTCCCAGTGTATTTATCCCTGTGTTTCCTGTCTCTCTGCCCCAGTGTATTTATCCCTGTGTTTCCTGTCTCTCAGTGTATTTATCCCTGTGTTTCCTGTCTCTCTGTCCCAGTGTATTTATCCCTGTGTTTCCTGTCTCTCTGCCCCAGTATATTTATCCCTGTGTTTCCTGTCTCCCAGTGTATTTATCCCTGTGTTTCCTGTCTCCCAGTGTATTTGTCCCTGTGTTTCCTGTCTCTCTCCCCCAGTGTATTTATCCCTGTGTTTCCTGTCTCTCTGCCCCAGTGTATTTATCCCTGTGTTTCCTGTCTCTCTGCCCCAGTGTATTTATCCCTGTGTTTCCTGTCTCTCTGCCCCAGTGTATTTATCCCTGTGTTTCCTGTCTCTCTGCCCCAGTGTATTTATCCCTGTGTTTCCTGTCTCTCTGCCCCAGTGTATTTATCCCTGTGTTTCCTGTCTCTCTGCCCCAGTGTATTTATCCCTGTGTTTCCTGTCTCTCTGCCCCAGTGTATTTATCCCTGTGTTTCCTGTCTCTCCGCCCCAGTGTATTTATCCCTGTGTTTCCTGTCTCTCAGTGTATTTATCCCTGTGTTTCCTGTCTCTCAGTGTATTTATCCCTGTGTTTCCTGTCTCTCTGCCCCAGTGTATTTATCCCTGTGTTTCCTGTCTCTCTGCCCCAGTGTATTTATCCCCGTGTGTCCTGTCTCTCTGGTCCAGTTTGTCTTGTATGTTTAGTCAAGTCAACCAGCGTTTTTTCCCCGTACTCCTTTTGCTATTCTGTTTTTGATTGTCTTCCTGGTTTTGACCCCTGCCTGACTCTGGACTACTTTCCTGCCTGCCTGGTCATCCTGCCTGCCCTGACCTTGATTCTGCCTGCCCTTCTGTACCTCCTGGACTCTGAACTGGTTTTGACCCTCTTGCCTTCCCCCTATTGGATGAATACATATTGTAAGACTCCAACCATCTGCCTCCTGTGTCTGCATCTGGGTCTGGCCTTGTGTCATGATACAAAGCATATCTTTGACTCTATCCTAGTTCGAAACTACACCTAAACTACACCGAAACTACATTTCACACATAATAGGAGTTAGTCTATGAAGATTGACAATAAATCTGATGAGTGACAATATCAGGCCTATCAGTTGTCAAATGTGACTTGTTTCAGGAAACATATTTGAACGTAAATGTGCAGGTCTTTTCCCAGGAATACCCGTGCTGTCCTCAGCACGCTCACGCGGCAGCGTTGCTCTGGCTACTAAGAAAAAAACTAGTAATTCAACATAAAATGTAAATATGCTATTCTGCCATCAATGGATGAACGGGCAATAAAACCAGATAGAAACTGATAAAGGGGCATGTGACTTCAGTTTAGTTTTGGTTAGCGCTGATGTCAAAATCAAACTACTTGGCTTTCCATTAGTGGGGAAAGATGAAACCAGGCCAGTGGGTGAGTGACTGTCTGAGACTGTGGATTTGAGACTCGTTGTCACGGTTTTCGTAGGAAGGAGCGGACCAAAGTGCAGCGTGTCTGTCGTTCCACATTTTATTTATTTGGTTGACATGCTTCGAAGTACGGTAATGGAATATTTAGAATTTTATTGTCACGAATTGCGCCATGCGCGCGACACTTCTTTACTATTTCGGATAGTTTCTGGAACGCACGAACAAAACGCCGCTATTCGGATATAACGATGGATTATTTTGGACCAAACCAACATTTGTTATTGAAGTAGCAGTCCTGGGAGTGCATTCTGACGAAGACAACAAAGGTAATCAAACTTTTGTAATAGTAAATCTGATATTGGTGAGTGCTAAAGTTGCCGGGTGTCTAAATAGCGAGCCCGTGATGCCTGGGCTATGTACTTAGAATATTGCAAAATGTGCTTTCACCAAAAAGCTATTTTAAAATCGGACATATCGAGTGCATAGAGGAGTTCTGTATCTATAATTCTTAAAATAATTGTTATGCTTTTTGTGAACGTTTATCGTGAGTAATTTAGTAAATTGTTAGTAAATTCCACGGAAGTTTGCGGGGGGTATGCTAGTTTTGAACGTCACATGCCAATGTAAAAAGCTGTTTTTTGATATAAATATGAACTTGATTGAACAAAACATGCATGTATTGTATAACATAATGTCCTAGGGTTGTCATCTGATGAAGATCATCAAAGGTTAGTGCTGCATTTAGCTGTGGTTTGGGTTTATGTGACATTATATGCTAGCTTGAAAAATGGGTGTCTGATTATTTCTGTCTGGGTACTCTGCTGACATAATCTAATGTTTTGCTTTCGTTGTAAAGCCTTTTTGAAATCGGACAGTGTGGTTAGATTAACGAGAGTCTTGTCTTTAAATAGCTGTAAAATAGTCATATGTTTGAGAAATTGAAGTAATAGCATTTCTAAGGTATTTGAAAATCGCGCCACTGGATTAGACTGGCTGTTGCGTAGGTGGGACAAATTCGTCCCGCCTAGCCCAGAGAGGTTAAAGTTACATGATTAGTTTAATCGCGTAATTAAATTACACCTAGAGAATTGATTTGATAAAATACAGTCTTCATTTTTAATGATAGTCAACGACACGACAGTGTGCTGTAGTTAATGGCCCCCAGGAAGAGAATCTGAAGTGGAATATAATGATATTTTACACCATGCATTCCCAGTGGGCTGATGGAGATGTGACCCCTGACCCCTGTTCATCCCTAGTGACTCACGTTGGCAGCTGCCCCCATTGGTGGGGTCTCCATAGTAACCAGAGATGCAGCTCTCACAGTGGAGCCCTGTTGTCAGGTCCTCACACTTCTCACAAACACTGTGGTTCACACACTGACTGTGGCCGTTACACTGGCACGCTGGAGAGAGAGAGAGATGGAGAGAGAGAGAGAGATGGAGAGAGAGAGAGAGAGAGAGAGATGGGAGAGAGAGAGAGAGATGGGAGAGAGAGAGAGAGAGAGAGAGATGAGAGAGAGAAAGAGAGAGAGAGATGAGAGAGAGAGAGAGAGAGAGAGAGAGAGAGAGAGAGAGAGAAGTCATGCAGAAGAACAGCTCCTGACTTGTTATAACTTTTTGGTTGTTAAGAGCGAGATTAACACGACTAAATTAGCAAAAAAATGTATAGGTAATCAAATTGTACAACTGAAGATCAACACAGGAGGAAAAGATTGACAGAGAGTGAGTTAAAAGACCAATCTTCATCGTGGTAGCTAGCCAAATTCAAATCTGTCAGCTAGCTTACCGTCTAGCTCTAACCGTTTACTGGTGGTAACCATAGCAACATGGCCACTGAGGCAGCGCTAGCAGCGACAGCAACGGCAGAGACTGAGATTTTTGCCGTTGTTTTTTTAATACCCAGCAGAAATCAAATCAGAGAAGGGACGAATCAACTTTAAACACAGAATTCTGAGGGAGAACCCAGAAACTTTGTTCGCCGACTGCTCACAAAACGGGACTGTTACAAACCTGTTATTTTACACAGACCACACTACTGCCTGGCATACAGCTATAACCAGGCATTTCAGCTATACCACGAAGAGAGGCATCTGCAAGGGAAGGCAAATCCACATTTTTGAGGACAGCGATAAGGACCAGGAAAACAGGTTTCTGACCGTAAACATGTATCAAAACGGCACTATCATGGTCCAGGGCAGTGAGGCTGCACTCAGCTCTGTTGTGCAGGACTTCCCCACCCTAAGGAAGATAGCAGAAAGCAAAAAAGACAAGGACAGCACCCCGACCTCTCCCCTCACCTCAGGCACCCCAACAGCAGGACTATCCTCCCCCCTGCCTGCCTACAACCACCAGAGCCAAGACCACACTACCATCAGCCTGTTGAGAGACAGGCTGGCTGTGTTAGAGGTATGGGTTACTGAGCTGAAGGAGCAGCCCCCCAGCTACACCACCACCAGCCCAGACACAGAGCTTCTACAGGACCAGATCAACCAGTGCAGGACCCAGCTGAAGAACTCTGTCCAGGAGCTGAGAGAGAGCCTTACCACAGCTCTGGAGGAGGTAAAGGCCACCATGAGGAGAGAGCCTTACCACAGCGCTTGAGGAGGTAAAGGCACCATGAGGAGAGAGCCTTACCACAGCTCTGGAGGAGGTAATGGGTCACCATGAGGAGAGAGCCTTACCACAGCTCTGGAGGAGGTAAAGGTCACCATGAGGAGAGAGCCTTACCACAGCTCTGGAGGAGGTAAAGGCCACCATGAGGAGAGAGCTGGTGCAGGTAAAGGAGGAGATGGCAAAGGAGTTGTCTGTCATCAAGAGGGTGCTACAGCACAGAGAACAGACTGTAGAGACTCCCAGAGAGAAGCTGCAGCCCCTCACCACCCCTAACAACCCCACTGACCCACCTTTACCCACAATCCCCCCCCATACCGACAACACTCTACCCACACCCCCAGTCAACAAAGAGGCCCACATAGAGACCCCTACTACAGAGAGAAGCTCTCTGCCCCCCCCTGACACACCCCCACACACCCCTCCATGTACACAGGCCCTGTGTACTCCAGCCCCAGACCGTAAACACACTAATCTGGCAAAACCCTCTGAGGTGGCCATCCTCATTGACTCAAATGGGAAATTCATCCAAGAAGATAAACTCTTCCCCCAACACAAGGTGTGCAAAATATGGTGCCCAAAAACACAAGATGCACTCCACATCCTGTCCCAGCCTGACTTTGGCACACCAGGCCACATTATTATTCACACCGGCACCAACAACCTGCGAGAGGAACAGGAGAGAGTAGGCAGCCTGGTCAACAGAGTAGCAGAGAGGGCCTCTGAGTGGTTCCCCAACTCCCACATCACCATCTCCACTCTGCTGCCCCGCAAAGACTTTCATCCCCGTACCATTCAGAAAGTCAACGCTGACATCACCAGAGGGTGTGGCCTACTCCCGAACGTACACGTTGCTCACCACCCACCAATCACCCCAGAGCATCTGCACCGACCACTCCCACCTGAGGAAGCAGACAGTAGGGATGTTTGCAGAGTCTCTAAAGGACGTAGCACTTGGTAGACAAACACCCTATGCTGTACTGGACAGAGGACCACCCAGAGACCCCCACCAGACCACTGCACCACCAAGGAGCCCCAGGCCCCTTCAACGCCACACCAGACCCAGTGCACCCCACAGGCCCCACCCACCCCCAGAGCATCACCACTTCCATCGGCTTAGCCAGACCAGACCGGGCACAGCCTATTATCCCGCACCAGACCACCACCCCTACCAGACCAGAGAGGAAGTCACACGGCCCAGACCTGGCCCCCCTCCACCTCACAGGGCCCAACAGCAGGACCAGCGCAGCTACGCGGAGGTCGTCAGAGGACAGGAGAACCCTGTAGGATTAAGTGAGATTAAACAGCTCCTCCAATACATCTGCACTAAACTGCACTAAACACACACGGACGCATACACACACACCACACACACACACACACCTATTGTACTAGAATTTACTTGTTCAATGAATAGGAATATTTAACAGAATAACAGAATAAATGTTAGCTGATATCCTGTTTATCTCACTCTTAACAACTTATTAGTTAATAGTTACTGTGTTTCTGACTGCTATTCTTTCTTTCTGCAACATGAAATCACTATCAGTTAGCATGTGGAACATTCAGGGTCTAAACTCATCAACCTATCAGTTAGCATGTGGAACATTCAGGGCCTAAACTCATCAACCTATCAGTTAGCATGTGGAACATTCAGGGCCTAAACTCATCAACCTATCAGTTAGCATGTGGAACATCCAGGGTCTAAACTCATCAACCTATCAGTTAGCATGTGGAACATTCAGGGTCTAAACTCATCAACCTATCAGTTAGCATGTGGAACATTCAGGGTCTAAACTCATCAACCTATCAGTTAGCATGTGGAACATTCAGGGCCTAAACTCATCAACCTTTGGTCTGAAGAGTTTAGCACTGGAGTTCAACAAAAATCTTAAAGATGTTGATGTCATCATTCTGCAGGAGACATGGTGTAAGGCTGACGTTGTCACTCACTGTCCCACAGGCTACAGAGAGGTCATTGTGCCGTCACAGAAACACAGCTCTGTCAATAGAGGCAGAGACTCTGGAGGATTGATCATTTGGTACAAATCCGAACTACAAAATCTAATTGATCCCCTCAAAATTGGCAAATACCACATTTGGTTAAAACTAAAAAAAGAACTTGTACTGACAGAAAAAGATGTGTTCCTTTGTGCAATATATCTCCCCCCCTCAGAATCCCCATATTACTCAGAGGAGATATTCCCCCCCTCAGAATCCCCATATTACTCAGAGGAGATCTTCCCCCCCTCAGAATCCCCATATTACTCAGAGGAGATATTTCCCCCTCAGAATCCCCATATTACTCAGAGGAGATATCCCCCCTCAGAATCCCCATATTACTCAGAGGAGATATTCCCCCTCAGAATCCCCATATTACTCAGAGGAGATATTCCCCCCTCAGAATCCCCATATTACTCAGAGGAGATATCCCCCCCTCAGAATCCCCATATTACTCAGAGGAGATATTCCCCCCTCAGAATCCCCATATTACTCAGAGGAGATATCCCCCCCTCAGAATCCCCATATTACTCAGAGGAGATCTCCCCCCTCAGAATCCCCATATTACTCAGAGGAGATATCCCCCCCTCAGAATCCCCATATTACTCAGAGGAGATCTCCCCCCTCAGAATCCCCATATTACTCAGAGGAGATATTCCCCCCTCAGAATCCCCATATTACTCAGAGGAGATATTCCCCCTCAGAATCCCCATATTACTCAGAGGAGATATTCCCCCCTCAGAATCCCCATATTACTCAGAGGAGATATTCCCCACCCTTGAGGAAGAGACGTGCCATTTCCAGGCCCAGGGAAATGTGCTCATCTGTGGGGACACAAATGCGCGCACAGGAACACTACCTGATCTAACGAGCACACGAGGGGACAGCTTTATTACAGGCCATACTGTTTCTAACTGTCTTAATCTCCCCCATAGAAACAACAGTGACAGCACCGTCAACAAAAACGGAAGGGATCTTTTGCAGCTCTGTAGAAGCCTGGGTCTGTACTTTGTCAATGGTAGGTTACGGGGGGACTCTTTGGGGAGATTCACCTACTGCTCACCTCTTGGCCACAGTACAGTAGACTATATGATCACAGACATGGACCCTTTCTCTCTCAGCTCATTCACTGTCAAGCCACTAACACCTCTGTCTGATCACAGCCAAATTACGTTGTTCCTCAAAAGAACAGACATGGAAACAACCACACATTCACAGCCCAGTAAGCTGTACAACATCAGAAATTCATACAGATGGGCCCAAAACAGCACAGAAGAATACCAGAAAGCAACCTGGAACCAAAATATCCAAACACTCTTAGATAACTTTCTGGATGCCACATTCACTCAGTAAAGAAGGCATCAATCTAGCAGTGCGAAACATCAACTATATATTCAGGCAAACGGCAAAAGAAGCACAACTGAAATTGATAAAAAACATAACTAAAAAAAATCACAGATGACAACTGGTTTGATGCAGATCGTAAAATTATAAGGAAAAAACTTAGAACACTATCCAACCAAAAGCACAGAGACCCAAATAATGGTGAATTACACCTTCATTACTGTGAGACTTTAAAACTCTATAAACGTACACTCAGAACCAAAAAAGCACAGTACAACAGCAAGCAGCTGACACTAATTGAGGAGTCCATAAACACAAACAACT